>NW_027419265.1:0-186626 GCF_009905375.1 Apium graveolens
ATTCAGACCCTGCAAATATCCAGCTCAAGGCTATCCTCCAAGCTCACCTGGACTCACTGCATCTCATGAAGTTGCAGAAAGTAAAGCAAAATATGAGTCTAGATGATCTCAGGAAAGATATTGCTGACTTGAAATCCTTCACTTCAGAAAAATTGGATTCAGTCATGCCCTATGGTACTTTGCAGGACTTGGTTTCGAGACTGAAAAAGGAATCAGTTACTGAACAAAGGCTGGCCAAGTTGGAAGACAGAGTTCAAGGAATTGAAGATTCTGTGGCCACCCTTCTTCTCAACCAACAATCTCAAACCAATCTCCTAATGCAGCTGGCAAAAGCACAAGGCTTGACCCCTCTCCTTGATGATAACAAAAAGGGGGAGAATAAAAGGGAAGGGGAAGGAGAGCCCTCTACAAAGATTCAGATATCTAAAGTGCTAGTTCCTGCCATCACTACCTCTCCAATCATTCAAATCAAGGGAAAATCTGATGGAATTGATTTGATTCAGCTAGCAGCAGCTGAAATTCAAGTGAAAGAACAAAGGAGGAGAATTGATGAAAGGTTGCAACTGTTGTTTGGTTCTACACTAGACAAATCAACATCTGTGAAACACAGCACAAAAATTGAACCAATCAACATGGAGCTCATGCCAGTAGGGAGTCATAAGGATGGAGAAGCTTCTTCCAAAGAACTACAAGCTATAATCCTCAAGCCCAATGAAAGATCCAATAAGGACTCAACAAAGAATCCTTTAAAAGAAGTGGACTTTCCTCCTCCAAAAGATGATAAGAACAAGATTTTAGGCAGGAGTATTGCCTATCTCAAAAAGTCCATGGATGAGGCTGTAAGGAGAAATAGAGCTATTATCATTAGAGAGGGAAAGAGCATATGTGTGATGCAAGGACATCCCAAATTCTCAATAGCCAAGAAGGAAGAAGACAAGCAATTAAAGGCTGACAAAAGAGCACAAGCAAAGCTTGAAAAACAGCTAAAGTCAAGCCAAGTTGAAGAAATGAAAGGAATTGAAGTCAGGGGTGAAGAAAAGATTGCTAACTTAGATGAGGTTCTTGGGAGCATATTTGGTGAAAATATGGAGGAAAGTGAGGAATGGCAGAAGGGAAACAGAAGAAAAGCCAAGGCACACAGAAGGAGTGAAGATAACCCTGAAGATACCAAATCTATATCTAAACCACTACCTTCCATACCTGAACCTTTTGTTGCTGATCCCTCTATAAATATCCATGGTGAACCAATCATTCCAAAAGAGGAACCTATTGATTGGGACAACATCACATTGCCTACCTTTTTAACCACTCTACCACTACCAAAGAAACAGAAAAGAAAATCTAAATCTACACCTCCCCTAACCTCTAAGAAATTCACTCAAAAACAAAAACCTAACCCTAAGCCACCCATTTCTAAAGATGATTATGTTCACATCTGTGACATAAAAGAAGCTTCAAACATTAATCTCTATCTGGATGAGCTGGAGGAAGTAAGGGGAATAGCTGCCTACAGACAGCTACCAGAGAGATTGGTTTTCAGATATAAGGGAGCTGGGGAAAGAACATGGCCTCTCTACAGGATTCTAAATGAAGGCTACTCTACCTTGATCAGAGTCTTTTCAGCCATCAAAAAGGATTCTGGCTTTACCAGAACAGCCAAGACTGAAATTCTCAACAAGATTGCCAACATAAGGAAGACTTGGAGGGAACCAAATGCTTTGCCCAGAACCTTACTCATACAAGAAAGGGGAACTAAAATTCACAAATCACCTCATTGGTTGATGGAATTTAGAGATGACAAAGGAGTCAGAAGATTTTTCAGACTTGAAGACCAACTCAAGATTGCCAGCAATGAAACTCTCAAGGAAATGCAATCTAAGTTGGATATCAGTGATGAAGATGAAGCTGAATTCTTCAGACAACTCCAACTCCAATTTGAGGAAAATGACAAAGGGCTAGGAAAGAAAACCAGGGAACAAAGAAGAAAATGATGATTTGCTCAGGCTAGAGGAGCACCCTTGGAAACACTGTAAATCTTCAATTACCTCCTAGTACATACACTTTTGCAGCACTTTTATATTTCTACTTAGTTTCAATTCAAATATTTGTTAAGTGTTTTGTTATCATCAAGTTAACCCTGAATTTATGCCTACAATTCTTATAGACATAAATAGGGGGAGATTGTTAGGAATATATGTGCATTAGTTTGATGATATGTTTAACAAAACACTTAAGTAGAAATTTAGTGTCTGTAGCCTCAACGGATAAGACCACTTTGGCTATCCGTTGATGGTGTAGCTTTACTTAGAAATAAGTCTAGTATTGTAGCATATTTCAGTCTCTGTATTTAAAATGTAATTCTTAGAAGTTGAGAGAAACTATAAGTCATGTTGACTACTAGATGATATGCAGATAGGAAGGCCAATTGTAAATATTTCATGCCTTGTAATTTTGTATAAATGAAGTGGTATCAACGGATGACTTAAAGACCTTCAACGGATGAGAAGCTAAGCTTCAACGGATGTCTCTAAAGCTTCAACGGATAACATCCTTCAACGGATGAGAGCATCAACGGATAAATGCATCAACGGATGAAAGCTTCAACGGATAACATCCTTCAACGGATGAAGTCATTAACGGATGAAAGCTTCAACGGATGTTCTGCTAATTAGCCGTTGATAAGTGGTAGTTGTACCTACAGACAGAGGCACATGGGTTGACAGAGAAAACTGAGATGTGGTAGCCGAATTTCAGGATCAACAGAAAAAGCAGCCGTTCTTCTTTAGTACAAAGATGCAATAGTCAACAAAGTACTGGAGTGAACAGGAAAAGAAGCAAGTGAAGAACTTATTTTACTATTGTAATTTTATATTGTTTTTCACTTGTACACTTGGTAATATATAAACCAAGAAGAAGCTAGTAATTAGAGAGAGATTTTCCAGAGCTGTTAAGAAATATCTTGAGAGAAAATTCATCTAGTTTGTACTAGGATGCAGCTGTGATCAACATTGTTGAACACAGATTTTCTAATATACCATCTCTGGTGGAACAACAAATCCACCAGAAAAGTTTTTAAAGTTTGTTGTGTTCTTTACATTTTGTGTTTGAATATATATCTGTCTGCATTAGCTCAAAGCAATTCATACACTTGTTCATCTAGAACACACTGCTTTAATAAACTTCTCAAAACCTGAAAAAGTTTTGAGATTTACATTCAACCCCCCTTCTGTAAATCTCATTGTTAGTCCTCTAGGAATAACAACTAGGCTTAGTGGGAAATTTCCAGGCTGGAGTAATGACCTAAAATAATATTTTTCATTCATATGATTAGAACTGTTTGGCCGCTCTACATCTACTTCGGTAAGTACCTTTTCAAGCTCATTCATCGAGTTCTTTAACAATGAAATAGATCCTTCTCAAGTTAACAATACATTTTAAGGTGGATTAGTTCTTTAATCGTCAAATAGATATCTTCAAATTTGGTTTTTGGAATCTAGGGCCTTAAATTTAATTTTGGCTTGAGCTAGGCCTGTAACTGAGAAACTGGCACTATATCTTATATTTTTGAAGATGATCCGCTTTATCTTATTTCTTTGATACTCATGATATCTGACGTTAAAAGATCCTATCAGACATACAAATTCACAAGTTACAACAGGGAGTTGCATCCATTGTCGAAGAAAAATCAGGATGTCTTGAAGTATTAAATTTGTTTTGTAGCAAAACCAACCTGCTGGGAAGACTTGCGAGGATGAAAATTTGTTTGTACTTGCATCCTCTTCTTCTTTGTATATACTACTACTCATCGTCCTCATATTCACAATCTTCATCTCTCATGTTCAATTAATACATTAAAAAGTTGATCTACTGTTTTAAAACATTTAAATAAAAGACATAACCACTACAAACATGTTGGGGCTACAAACACTTTTAATTTAGGAACCTAACAACACTAGCTTGTTATAAGAGGCTCAATTTCAACAGTGAGACTGTGAGATATGGTGGAATTCATCGAAGTTGAAGTAACGTCCGACACCCGAGGCTCATTTAGCCTATTTATTCCAGTTTCATTCCCATCATAGTCTTGTTGAGCAGAATGTGATCCCTTTGCATTTCTAATACTTTCTAGCTCAGCTACAACTTGTTTCATTGTTGGCCTTTTCCTCCCATTGGAGTTTAAGCATCTATAAGCAATGTTTGCAAAAGCTATATCATCTCTTCCTTCCCGCCCTCACTGGTAATCCGTGAAATAAGAATATCCAATATACGATTTTCTTCCATAGCCGATGAAAAAAGGTTTGCTAAACTTCGTGCTTCAGTGTCAGGTCTAGGTGGCAAGATTGGTTTCAGTCCCGTCAAAAGCTCAACAAGAACTAGCCCAAAGCTATAAACATCGCTTTTATCTGTAAATTGACTTGACCAGGATCTAAATAACGGAATGTACTTGTACTCTTGCAGTCAGGTGCGTTTGGTCAACTGAAATTGATCTTGAAGTTCCAAAGGCTGCCACTTTTGCTATGTACTTTTCGTCCAAAAGTATATTTGATGACTTGATATCTCGATGATATATTGGCAATGATGCGGCGGAGTGTAAATAACTAAGAGCTCCTGCAATTTATGTGGCCACACGTACCCGGGCATCCCATGTAAGTGGAAAGTATTCATTTTGCTCATGAATATACTACATCAGTTTTCCGTTAGGGATTAATGGACACCATGAACCTCAGTCAACAATTTACTTAATGTTGCTTATATTTTTTCTATATTTCAATGAACATTTTTCATGTGTGATCACTAATATGTCATCTAGTGCTAAGTAAGACACAGCTAGTCTCCCTTGTCATGGCATGCAGGACCACTTTTCTGTTAGAAGTAGCAGTCCTTGTCTTGAGCATATATTGGCTCATTGACATTTTTGTAACACAGCTTTCAGATCCATCTTATGAGACTTTTGAATTATTTTGCTTCTCTACAATTCTTGTTTTGTGTTCTTCATTTGGCTGTTATTGTTCATTAAGTCACATGGTATCAGAGCTGCTAATGAAGAAACACTAGTAGAGTGAATTGAATAGAGAGCCTAGCAGTAGTTCAGTGTTTAGTAATCTCATAGTTGAAGCTCGTGTATTTCTCTACAATAGTGTGTACCTAGTGTGTGTGAGCAGTGCTCTTACTTTTGTGAAATCAAGTCATGGCCAGTGGCAGTAAATTCTCCTTTTCAAATATGCAGAACCCTCTTTTTTTACATCCGTCCGACAATCCATTATCCATCAGTGTCACCAAGCTTCAAGGTGCAAGTGATCATTGTACTTGGAAGAGATCTATGGAGATACAACTCTCCTCCAAACGGAAGCTGGGTTTTGTGGAAGGCACCGAGATACGGAGCACAACAGAAATAAGTGAAGCGGTGCAGTGGGACACATGCAACAGTATGGTAACTTCTTGGATACATAATAATATATCTGACTCTATTAAACAATCTGTCCTTTTTATAACCTCTGCGTCTGAAGTGTGGAAACAGCTTGAAAAATGTTTTCAATTAACCCATGGATCTCGTAAATATAAACTCAGTAAAGAACTTTTTGGGTTGAAACAAAATGGTGCTAGAATAGTAGACTACTATACATCCTTGAGTAGTCTGTGGGCTGAATTGGATTCTATGAATCTTTTGCCCACCGTTACTACAGTTAGTGGAGAAGTGTCAGCTCTGTTAAAAGCTATCCAAACCCAAAAGGAGGAGTCTCATCTCTTCCAGTTTCTGAATGGCCTAGACGAGTCTTATGGACCTCTACGCAGTCAACTCCTGATGTTGTCACCCTTACCCAGTGTGGAAATGGTCAGTGCTGCTATTCAACAAGAGGAATCTCAAAGAGATATCCTCAAAAATCCTCTCACCTGTGATTCTGATATGTCAGCTATGTATAGCAAAACCTCCTTCAACCCAGGAAAACCATTGGTGTGTGGAACGTGTGGTGGTAAAGGTCACAGTAGTGACAAGTGTTAGAACATCATTGGCTACCCCAGATGGCACTACAAATATAAACCCCCTCAATACAATTATTCATCTCGTAACCAAAATACATTTAATGCCCGTTGGTCCAACAAAAAACTCAACTTTGTCTCAAAAGGTCCATCAGTTGCACATGTTACTACAGAACACTCACACATAGACCCTAATAACCCATATGTGACCTTGTCAACACAACAGTTACAACAGCTGCTTCAATTATTACCCACACAACCTCAGTCAATGTCCCATGAAACTGATGATTCCCACATGGAAAGCCCATTTTCAGGAATGATATCATGCCAAAAAGTTCAAACAAACCCTCACACCTGGATAGTTGACACAGGAGCAACCGACCATATGACCTCAAACCCTGAAATACTCACCAATGTCAAACCTGTGCCCACACATATGAGTGTCAATCTACCTACAGGAGCACGGGTTGTTGTGTCACATGTTGGAGATGTGAGCTTGCAAAATGGCTTGAAATTACTGAATGTGCTCTATGTGCCAACCTTTACCCATAACCTTCTATCCATCCATAAATTATCACAAGACAATGGTTGTTTTGTTGTTTTTTCACCAACCAACTGCAAGATAGTTGACTCTCGAACCTATAAAGAAAAAGGCAAAGGCATAGTGTCAAATGGGTTGTATCACATGTTAAATTCTGCATATAAGGATTTGGCTACAATGACTCAATCTCAGTGTATGGCAGTGTCAAATCAGTCCCTCGCTTCTCAGTTTACTCGCTGGCACAATCGATTGGGTCATGCCCCAGCTTCGAAGTTGAAATTTATTGATTGTGTCAAACATTGTACTCATGTGGCAGATACAATATGCTTGACCTGTCCCATGGCCAAGTTCACAAAGCTTCCATTTCCAACTAGTGAGTCTCGAGCAACAAAGGCATTCGAACTAATCCACACGGATATATGGGGTCCGTATAAGGTGAACACAAGGCAGAGGTTCAAGCTCTTTCTCACGATTGTCGATGACTACTCACGGATGACATGGATTTATCTTATACAACATAAATCAGACTACTTGAAGACTCTTGAAGTGTTTTACAACTATGCAAAAACCCAGTTCAATGCCTCTATCCAAGTGGTGAGATCTGATAACGCTTTAGAATTCAAGGATGCAGGGTGCAGGGCATACTTTCGTCTCATGGAATAGTACATCAGACATCATGTGCTTATCGACCACAACAAAATGCTCGAGTCGAGCGGAAACATAGGCACCTGCTGGAGGTAGCTCATGCACTCATGTTTCAATCAGGCCTGCAAGTTTCATACTGGGGAGAAGCTGTTCTCACAGCAGCCTATATAATCAATAGGTTACCCTCTTCGATCTTAAATAACAAATGCTCATATGAATTGCTGTGTAATGAACCTGTAGATTACAATAACATGAAATTGTTTGGTTTTTTAGCATTTGTTGTTAATGATATGCACACTGCTGATAAACTAGCACCTAGAGATGTGCCATGTGCCTTTATAGGTTACCCACCTACTAAAAAGGGGTACAGGCCAGAAGAATCTTTACTTCGAGGGATGTGTCCTTTAATGAAGATGTATTTCCCTTGAATTCTGCAACTCCCAAGCCTTACATGTTGCCCTTGCCTACTGAAATGCCCAACACCTCCGTGAACACATATATAGATGATGAGTTTCTTTTGCCATCTGTCATGTTCAATCCTATAGACAATATTACACTGACTGAAAACTCACCTCCTACCTCTATAGAAATTTCTCACTCTCCCTCAGTTACTAGCAGTGACTCTAGCTCCATAATTGAACACCAAAACCAACCAATCTCACCTCGTAGATCAAAAAAACCTCATAAACCTCCAGCATGGATGGAAACATACATCACCAAGCCCTTCCCACAACCATCTGCAAACTTAGTCACTGTAACCTCTCATCAAATTGAGCGAAAGTTTGGGTGTTTCTTGTCCTTTCTAACGACTCGTGCAGATCCAGTAAAATTCAGTCAAGCTGTCACTGATATTAATTGGGTAAGGGCCATGAATTTCGAATTGGAAGCTCTTGAGAAATATGACATGTGGGAAATCCCCACTCTCCCTCCATCAAAGAAAGCAATCGGGAGTAAATGGTTGTATAAAATGAAGTTCAAACCAGATGGCACAGTTGATCATTACAAGTCACGCCTTGTCATATTGGGTTATAGACAAACATATGGAGTTGATTACGAGCACACATTTGCTTCGGTTGCAAAAATGACAACTGTTAGGGCCTTGTTGGCAGTGGCTGCTCTACAGAGGTGGGAGGTTATGCAAATGGACGTAACGAACGCCTTCCTACATGGAGACCTCTTTGAGACTGTGTATATGAAAATGCCTCAGGGCTATAGTCATCTTGGCAGCAGAATAGTACTGAACCAGGGGGAGTGTACTAATGCAAACTCCAAGCTTGTGTGTAGGCTGAAAAAGTCACTATATGGGCTACGTCAAGCTCCGAGAAATTGGTTTAATAAGCTGTCAACAACATTGAAGGACCTCAAATTTCAGCAGTCCGTGTCTGACTATAGCTTGTTTACTCTAACTACTCCTTCAACAATAACGTTGGTGTTTATCTATGTGGACGATTTGCTGTTGGCAGGCAATGATAAAAAAGCTCTTGATCATCTCAAACTCATGCTATCCAACACCTTCAAGATGATGGATTTGGGAGACGTTCGATATTTCTTGGGACTTGAAATAACCAGGTCACCGGCTGGGTTCTTCGTTTCACAGCAGAAATACACATTGGACCTTATAGAGGAATTTGGTCTCACCAATGTCTCAACTCTCAGACTTCCCATGGACATACACTTGCGTCTAAACTCTGATACTGGGGAATTTCTCAAGGACCCACATCCCTATCAAAGACTGCTCGGTAAACTGATTTATCTTACCATAACCCGTCCAGATATCGTGTTTTCAGTGCATATTCTGACCCAATTCATGCAGCACCCAACAACCGCACACATGGATGCTGCCATTAAACTGTTAAGATACATGAAAACCAACCCAAGTCAAGGGATACTCCTTGCATCTTCCTCTGCTGCTGAACTAAAGGGGTACGGTGACAGCGATTGGGCCACATGCCCGATGTCAAGATGATCTACAACAGGTTATTGTGTACTACTTGGACATTCACCCATCTCGTGGAAAACTAAGAAGCAATCGGTGGTTGCCCGATCCACAGCAGAGGCAGAATATCGCTCTATGGCATTGGCAGCGTGTGAAATCACGTGGCTATCAGCACTACTATGAGACATGGGTCTTAAAGAACTACCACCTGCCTTGCTGCACTGAGATAATCAAGCTGCATTAGCCCTGGCAGCAAACCCAGTCCTTCATGAACGCACGAAACATGTGGAAGTGGATTGTCACTTTGTGCGGGACAAAATCAACTCAGGCACCATAGTTACCAGGCACGTTCCTACTCACTCTCAAGTTGCTGACATATTTACCAAAGCTCTATCGACAGCAGCATCATTACATATTGGGCAAGCTTGGAGCTATAGTTGAACTCCCCTCCAAGCTTGAGGGGGAGTAATGGACACCATGAACCTCAGTCAACAATTTACTTAATGTTGCTTATATTTTTTCTATATTTCAATGAACATTTTTCATGTGTGATAACTAATATGTCTTCTAGTGCTAAGTAAGACACAGCTGGTCTCCCTTGTCATGGCATGCAGGACCACCTTTCTGTTAGAAGTAGCAGTCCTTGTCTTGAGCATATATTGGCTCATTGACATTTTTGTAACACATCTTTCAGATCCATCTTATGAGACTTTTGAATTATTTTGCTTCTCTACAATTCTTGTTTTGTGTTCTTCATTTGGCTGTTATTTTTCATTAAGTCACAGGGATAAACTCATAAACTAGTTAAGGGACATATGTCTCCAAGCAGCATCCATGTAGCTTTACTATATTTCTTCTGTGGTTTATTTGCGATAAAATAACAACCTCGTTAATAAAGTGTTCGAGTTTATTTTCATCTTCTATGTTGTATTTCTTAATCCAAGATATGTAGAATATGGTGAAAATCTTAGCAAAGAAGATAGAGGGAAAATGCTAAAGAAACAGAAAGGTTAATTACCAATATATGGACTCGAGTTTTACTAGACCCCTGAATCATCCATACATGCAATTCAAATTTACTAGAAACTGAATTTTCACCAGGTCACCGGAATATTGTTGCATGCAGATGTTAGAAATTATGTAAATTACACACACATTAAAATTTTATAAGAAACCATCAAGAGTACATTCTATTCCATGCATAGTTAGATTTATAATCCTACTGTTATAGATAAATAAGCATTGGCTGAGTTAGCATCAGAATTCAAAGTAACAGCTGAACTCCAGTTGCAAGTGAATGATCAACAGAAAAACTCGACATTCTTCTTATCAATTTTTACTAAAACAACAAAAAAAGAAATACTAAAATATTAAAATTCTTTCACAAACAACAGATCCAATGAAGTCATGACAAAATTTGAAATTTAGTAGAGCATAAATACCTATTACTATGATTGCAGGTTTCTTGACCTGCAATCATCAAAATATGTGCCCATCGTCAGAGGCCATCCATCTTTGCATTTTGCATGAGCAAGTGTAGCTTCCTGGTATATTTATACAAGTCTGATCGCATAATTTATATTGACCACTGAAAGTAGTTTTTGGTGGACTTGAACACTCATCGATATCTGACATTAAAAAATCTTATCAGTCGAAGTAATTTAATAATGATAACTGAATGTGCTTTTAAGAGCACAAGCCTTCATCACATGAAGCATTTGTTCCACATTGATACTTTTCTTCTTCAAGTTCATCTTTTGGAGAACAGAGCGGGAGATCTTTATAGTTTATATTTACTATAACAGAAACTGTTTCCATAGTTTGCACACTCTAGATATTTGTCAGATTTCCGAACCAGTCCTGATCAACAATGAATCAATACCTGCATCAAGTGGCAGAAAGAGGAATGATTTGTTATTCGTGGAACTAGATACCTCGGCCCCTCGCTGCATCTTGCTGATGCTTGGTCATAACCACTAGGATTCCAAGATGGCCGGATGTGATAAGGAAAATAAATCTTGAAACTTGTTTGGCAGCAATTTATCCAAAACAAATTGCTGCATCATTATTAGGATTCAAAGAGAAATTACTGCACAATGATACGCACCCTGCAATTGTAACTGTTTCATCATATTTGGCTTTTAATAAAGCAAGATTGTTGCAGCCCATGGCAATGAACTGATTTTCAGTGTCTGAGAATCTAAATCGATATGTAAACTAATTTCTTGATTCTCGTGATCACTTGTATTCTTACAATCTTTGGTTATTGGATAACTAAGGCGAAACATGGCTTCCTCATCTAGTACTGATATATTCAGCAGCTCTAGATTAATATCTGCGTCGTAGTAATTGCTTCTAAGAAAAGGTCTTGGTGTTTTGAAAGACTTGTTGCAATATACTTCAAAGCTAATGTCAAATGCACTAGTTAAAAGGGTAACTAATCTTCATGCTGCCGCATTTTTCTTGCCATCCAGGCTTTGCTACTAGCCAATCTTGGGGAAATGCTTGTTTTATGAACAACATCACTAGCATCGTCTCCAGCAACAGCTTTTAACTTGAATTTGCAATGTTATTATAACCTGTGCTGATGTACATGTCATATTAGAAAAACTATTTAATATCTTATAATAACAAGCTTATTTTCCATAATTAATTCATTTAATCTAGTCTAACTCACTTATAATTAATTTATATATCAAACTTAATAAAGTTAGAGTAGTATTGAATACTTTTTATAGTCTATGGAGGATAGAAATTAAATTTATAAAAATATAATTAAAATTGAAATGTACCACCCCAATTGGACTCGAAATCGAGATTTGACCCCATTTGACTCTGGTTCAGCAGGATTATTTGGTCCTGCCTGTTGTAATATAAAGGAAAGCAGGGGAGTTGAGCAGGCCTGAGCTAAAAATAGCAAAAAAAGATGAAGAGATTTACTGGTACTGTTCCTGATGATATGGTAGCTAACATTCTCCTACGCCTTGATGCAAAGACTTTAGTTGCTCTCAAATCAGTTTCGAAAAGCACAGTAGCTCAAGAAAAGCAACAAGAGATTCACATTGTCCACGACAAAATTCCTGGAACTAGGAATCCAGTTTCACTTGTCAATCTCGGTACTCGTCAACTTATCACTACTCTTAAGTTTCCGGCGAATAAATGTTTGTTTACACTTGTTGGTTCTGCTTGCGGAATTGTTTGTTTTTACGATTTATCGGATGTAGGGATCAATGAGTACTACCTCTGGAACCCTGCTACTAAATCTTTCAAAACCGTTCCCTCCCTGCCTATTACAGATGATAGTGAAGCACATTTTATTGCAGATTACGGGTTTTGTTTTGATGAAATAGATAATAATTTTAAGATTATTAGGGTTATGTGGAGACTGTGTTATACGGAAGAATTTGAATACTCTCCTCGCAGCTATGATAAGGTTTACGTTGAAGTATATTCTTCCAAGAGGAATGTCTGTCTAAAATTTGAGCAGGAGGGTAAGACCATTGATCATATTTGTTAGAATTGGTGTAACTTTAATGTTTTTGTTAGTGGTGGACTTTTGTGTTGTATTGGATGTTATGGTATCATCACTTTTGATTCACACAGAGGACAAAGTCTCTGTTGGCAAAAAGTCTAGTTGTTCAGTCTAGCTGCTCTTGGTTTATTCTGTGTCTGAAGTTCATCATACTATGCTAGTGCCTAATCAGACTAGAAAAGCCGAGTTAACAAGAGATTTATAGAGGCCTAACGGTTCCCTGTACATCTAGTGGTAGGACATTTACAATCCCCCGTGTAATACAATCAGGACCAGACTCCAGAGTGATTAAATATGCAAAGAAGCTTGAAACAATACCCTATTTTTAAATGCCAAAGTTGTGTCTATAAGAGAACAATAGACATCGGTTATATTTGGCAAAAACTGATGTTAATGAGCTAATTAGACATTGGACGATGTCTAATATGTACATACACATCACCTTAGTTTTAAAAGAACTGATGTCTAAGGAACAAATAAACATCATCTTTTAGAAAATAAACGATGTTATAGAGCATCTTATACATCACTTTTTAAGAAGCGATGTGTGTGTGATAAATTACTTACGGTGTGATATGTTTTTTAGAATATATTTCAAGTAAATTATTCATAAAATTTATTTTTTTTAAACTTGTTCAAAATTTGAGTTATAACTGATGTCTATTTCAGTACAACATCAGTTTCTGGCCGATGTCAAATATAGACATCACCGAAAAAGATATCGGTTGTGAAACAACGTAGACATCAGCCAAAACTCGATGTGTACTGACCAGATTCTTGTAGTCTAGATTAATAAGGGTAGGCAGGCACATTGAAAGGGGTTGGAAGCTAGAGTCTTAAGGAGCCACCACTAACCCTAATCTGTAGCGAATAAGATAAATATGAAACTGGTTTTAGAGTATATAAAGTCTGTGTATTGCAGTTCTCAATCTTCTCCGAGTGTTTACAAGCTTATATTGAAAAACAAGATTACATCATATGCTAGAAATCAGGAAAACAAATAACTAGAAAATCAAACACCAGAACTACTTCCTACAATTTCTCCCTGATAATTCTGGGCTTCCTTAATTATCTCCATTGCTTGAGACTTATTCAACTTACCTATTTTATTTGTGTCGAGTTTAGATAAATACGGAAAGTAATTCCAACATTCTCTCCCATTATCTGAACTTGACTAGATTCTTGACGCCCAGAAGCATACGCATCTCTTCAAATTTTGCTGTAGTCAATGGCTTAGTTAATATATCAGCTTTTTGCTCCTGGGTCTTTACATACTTCACCACAATATCTCCACGTTCCACACAATCCCTTATGAAGTAAAACCGCATATCAATATGCTTGCTCCTTCCATTGATGATTGGATTCTTAGTTAGGTCGATTGCGGACTTGTTGTGCATGAAGATCTCAACAGGGCCTGGAACTACATCTACTACCTGTTTCAACAAGTTCTGCAGCCAAATACCTTGTGTAGCAGCCGCTATAACAGCCATAAACTCGGCCTCACACGAGGAGAGTGCTACGCACCTTTGTTTCTGTGAAACCCATGTTATCAGATTCTCGTTCAGATAAAAAGCTATACCAGTCGTGCTTTTCCTATCGTCTACACTTCCTGCATGATCACTATCAGAATAGCCACTTAACAAGTAATTTCCAGTCCCTTAAAGGTACACCAATCCATATTCCAAGGTGCCCTTGATGTACCGTAATATTCTCTTCACAGCATTGTAATGTAGCATGGTGGGTTTATCCATGTACCTGCTCAGAACTCCCACAGAGTAAGCAATGTCTAGACGTGTGTGTACCACGTACCTCAGTTCACCAATGATGCTCCTAAACAATGTGAAATCCACCAACTCTCCACCTTCATCTATGTCAACTTTAATTTTTGACTCCATCGGGTATTTAACAGGCTTGCAGTTTGTCATGTTTTCTTTATCAAGGATTTTCTTCCCATATGCTGTTTGCTTGATTTCTGTATAACCCAGCTTCTGATTTACTTCCAATCCGAGATAATATGCCAATTTTCCAATATCACTCATGTCAAACTCTTGCGCCATTTGTTTCTTAAATTTCAGAATGTTTCCAATGCTTGATCCTGTCACCAATAAATCGTCTACATACACTGCCACTATCAAGCACTCATGGCCTTCTCGTTTCGTATACAAAGCATGATCATATGGACATTTTGTAAAACCCAGGCTTCACAAATATTTGTTCAGTCGTGAGTATCATGCTCTAGGTGCCTGACGAAGGCCATAAAGAGCTTTCAACAATCGATAAACTTTGTGCTCCTCATTCCTTATCTCGAAACCAACGGGCTGGGTTACATAGACTTCCTCCAGAAGTTCACCATTTAAGAACGCCGACTTTACATCCAAATGATGCACCTGCCATCCTTGTTTTGCTCCCAAATCCAACAACATCTTGACAGTTTCTAATCTCGTTACAGGTGCAAACACTTCATCAAAATCAATCCCCTTTTTCTATACAAAACCCCTGGCGACGAGCCTGACTTTATACTTTACTATGTTGCCTTCTGTGTCCTTCTTGAATTTGTATACCCACTTCAAACTGATGGTTTTGCGTCCTGCTGGTAGTTCTGTTAATCTCCAAGTTTTATTTTTCTCAATAGCATCAATCTCAGCTATCATTGCCTTGCTCCATTCTTTGTTGTCTTTTGCTTCCTCGAATGTCTTTGGTTCTTCAGCACCCAGCAGTAACCGTTCATCCATGATCTCGATCTCCGGAGTCTCATCATAAATCTCACTTATAAAACGAAATTTCTTGGGCTCACTTGAATTACCAGATTCACTTGAATATCCCAACTCGCTTGAATTTCCAGACGCTTGAAAGTCATACCCAATATCCTCGTTTTCTTTGATCGAGCTCCTTGGTGTATGTGGTGACTCTATTCCCATATCACTATCTTCCCCGGTGCTTGTGTTTGAATTTACAAGCATAAATCTATCAGCCACATTATCTTCTTGCACATCTTTACGGCTCCAGTCCCATCATTTTCTTTCTTCAAACACAACATCACGGCTTATATGTAACCTCCCGGTAGTTGGGTTATAAAACCTGTGAGCTTTTGTTCCGGGTTCTTTTCCAATATAGACCATAGGCTGGCTTCTATCATCGAGTTTTTCTAGTCCAACATTTTGAACTTTCACATGTGCCAAGCAACCTAATACACGAATTTGACCCAGTTTCGGCTTTGATCCTGTTCAGGCATCATAAGGTGTCTCTCCCACCACGGCTTTTGTTGGTAGTCTGTTTAATATGTATACTGAATGTCTAGCGGCCTCTCCCCATATTGTTGATGGCATACCTTTCTCTTTCAGCAAACTCATAATCATTGCTACCACCGTTCTATTCCGCCTCTCTACAACTTCATTCTGTTGTGGAGTGTAAGGTGCGGTTATATGCCTCTTTATACCGGCGTTTGCACAGAAGTCATTGAATTCTTTTGAGTTAAATTCTCCGCCCCTATCCGTCCTCAAGGTTTTAATAGTGTTCTTTGCCTCCTTTTCTACTACTACCTTGAACTGCTTAAACATCTCGAGTGCCTGGTCCTTGTATTTCAACATATATACCCACATGGCACGACTATAATCATCGACTAACAGAAACATGTATCTGTTCCCAGCTGGAGTTGGCGGAGTAAACGGGCCACATAAATCTGCATGGATTAGTTCCAGCTTTTCTTTTGTCACGAACTCAGATTTGGATGGAAACGGCTTCCGTGCTTGTTTGGACAGTAGACAACCACTACAAGCTCCTTTAAGTTGCATCAATTTGGGCAAATCTTGGGCCATCTCTTTGCTGGACATCGTGTGCAATGCTTGAAAATTTACATGTCCCAATCTCGAGTTCCAAAGCCAAGTTAGCTCCTCCGTTTTTGTCAACATACACACTGGATTGTACTCTTCAATTACTATCTTATATAACGTGTTTGTTGACCTCTGCACTTTCATTAAAAGCCTGCCACTACTATCGTATACCCACAGGTTATCTCCATTTATTACAACCTTATTTCCGTTTTCAGATAATTGCCCAAGAGATATAATATTGTTACACGACGACGGAATAAAATAGACATCCTTCAACTTTAGTTCATCTCCATTTTTACACTTAAATACAATCGTACCTTTTCCTTCGATTTTAACGGTGGAGCCATCTCCAAAACGCACATTTCCTGTCACGTTTTCATTTAACTCGTTGAACTTCTCACGGTGTCCAGTCATATGATTTCTGGCACCGTTATCCAGATACCACAGGTTGTTTTCTGATTTTGTGCTTCCGTCTCGACTAATATCAGGCAAAACTTTTTCTTCATTTAATAGCACTGTTCCTCCTTCGTTTTGATCAGTTTCTGACAACAGAAGGGTGGGTTCATCATCTTCAAATTTTGTAAGGTTGGACTCCGGGGTCTGTTCTTTGCTCTTTTCTCTCTCCCTTCGTGGTTTCCTGCATTCGGCTGCATAATGGTCATACACATTACAGTTAAAGCACTTGATTGTACTTCTATCACGTGGTGCATTGATAACCTTCTTTGTCCCTTCACTTCTGTTGAATTGTTCTTGACGACCTCTATCATTTCCATTAAATCGAGGATTTCCTCTTCCTCTCCCACGGAAACCATATCCACCTCTCGTCCTCTGAGTTTGAACATTTGTACCACCATACTTGATTGTTCTCTTTGCTCAATCTTCCTTTGTGAGTAGAAGTTGTCCTCCAACACTTTCGAACCTCCCTTTCATTCTTTCTTCGTGGGCCTTGAGACGCCCAATTACTTCTTCAACTGTCATAGTCTTCATATCTCCAAATTGTTCAATGTTTGAGGCGATTTGAAGAAACTTGTCAGGGACTGCTCACAGGATTTTCCTTACTACACTTGCTTCCTCCACTTTTTCTCCAGAAACCCTTATGTTGGTCACAATTGCAATCAGTTTCATACAAAAATCATCCACCTGGTCAATTTCTTTCATGACCAGAGATTCAAACTCTCCTTTCAATGTTTGCACTTTTGCCTCATTTACCCGCTCTTCACCCATACACAGTGTTTTGATCGCGTCCCAGGCCTCTTTGGTCATTTCTTTATCAGCAATGGTCAATAATATGTCCTCTGGCATACCCTGATAAATCACAGCTAGGGCCATTTGCACCGTTTTGTCCTCCACGGTTGTCTCTGAGCCGATTTGTTCAATTACACCCCATACTCCTTGCGCCTTCATGAACACCTTCATCTTTAGAGACCATGCTGTATAGTCGCTTCGCGTTAGCATCCGATAGTACAGACCAACTGCTCATTCCTTCGTTTTTGTTGCCTCCATTACGATCTTTGTGTTTTTGGGTTGAATTTCAGGCATAAAATGACCTAAACTCCGTAGCTCTGATACCACAATGTAGCGAATAAGATAAATATGAAACTGGTTTTGGAGAATATAAAGTCTGTGTATTGAAGTTCTCAATCTTCTCCGAGTGTTTACAAGCTTATATTGAAAAACAAGATTACATCATATGCTAGAAATCAGGAAAACAAATAACTAGAAAATCAAACACCAGAACTACTTCCTACAATTTCTCCTGATAATTCTGGGCTTCCTAGATTGTCTCCATTGCTTGAGACTTATTCAACTTACCTATTTTATTTGTGTCGAGTTTAGATAAATACGGAAAGTAATTCCAACATTCTCTCACATTATCTGAACTTGACTAGATTCTTGACGCCCAGAAGCATACGCATCTCTTCAAATTTTGCTGTAGTCAATGGCTTAGTTAATATATCAGCTTTTTGCTCCTGGGTCTTTACATACTTCACCACAATATCTCCACGTTCCTCACAATCCCTTATGAAGTAAAACCGCATATCAATATGCTTGCTCCTTCCATTGATGATTGGATTCTTAGTTAGGTCGATTGCGGACTTGTTGTCCATGAAGATCTCAACAGGGCCTGGAACTACATCTACTACCTGTTTCAACAAGTTCTGCAGCCAAATACCTTGTGTAGCAGCCGCTATAACAGCCATAAACTCGGCCTCACACGAGGAGAGTGCTACGCACCTTTGTTTCTGTGAAACCCATGTTATCAGATTCTCGTTCAGATAAAAAGCTATACCAGTCGTGCTTTTCCTATCGTCTACACTTCCTGCATGATCACTATCAGAATAGCCACTTAACAAGTAATTTCCAGTCCCTTAAAGGTACACCAATCCATATTCCAAGGTGCCCTTGATGTACCGTAATATTCTCTTCACAGCATTGTAATGTAGCATGGTGGGTTTATCCATGTACCTGCTCAGAACTCCCACAGAGTAAGCAATGTCTAGACGTGTGTGTACCACGTACCTCAGTTCACCAATGATGCTCCTAAACAATGTGAAATCCACCAACTCTCCACCTTCATCTATGTCAACTTTAATTAATAACGATAAGAGGCTCCATATTAACACTGAGAGTACCTCTTCATAGTTTTGTTAAGCATACTATTCTAAAAAAAAGTGATGACGAATTGTAAAACAATTTGTCAAACGTGTATGATTTAGTATTGTTTTTTAATAATATTTAATTTTTTATTAATTTATTAATTATTTTTGTTATATTATAATTTAAAATATCAAAATTAACTTTGAAAGTACGGTAGTATAAGTATGTTTCAAACTTCAACTTTATATGTTTCTCTGAAAAAACTCAATTTTCACTACTTCATAAACAATAGTTCCATTGATATTTAATAAATTATATTTATATAAACATAAGAGCTCCTGAAAAGTGATGCTTAACACAAACACGGACCAGGGAATTGATAAGACAGGGTTTGGAAAATCCGGGTCAGGCCTAAATTTTAGCCGTAGGGTTTCATTTTGTTGACATATAACCTGTAATAAAATTCAGTTTATAAAATGGTCTGGTTGGAATATTTGACCTGCTGATAATAAATTTGTAGAATTCGAGTACTTATTATAAGTACGGAAATTAAATGAATTTAATTTTAATTAAAATATATGAATCCATTGGACTCGAGTCGGATTGTGGACTCTTTAAGACTCGATTTTACGGCCCAGTATAGGGTTTCATTTTGTTGACAAATAACCCTGGTTTATCCTTTAATAAAAGGAAACCAGGGGAGTTGAGCAGCCTGAACTAAAAATAGCAAAAAAAACAAAATGAGTTCAAGAGATGAAAAGATGATCAGATTTACTGGTGATGTTCCTGAGGAAATGGTAACTAACATACTCCTACGCCTTGATGCAAAGACTTTAGTTGGTTTCAAATCTGTTTCGAAAACTTGGCTGGCCCTGATTTCGAGCCCTCATTTCGCTAAATCTCACCTGGAAATCACAGAGAAACAAGAAGAGGTTCACATTGTCCACACTCGTAGTTTTGACGGAAGAGATGGAGTAGTTGGGGATTCAACTGCACTCATCAACCTGAGTACGCGTCAACTTATTACTCGTCTTAACTAAACAGTAAGGCAATGTTCAAACAAAATTGTTGGTTCTGCTAGGAACTATGGTTGGTTGGAGAACATGAATTTCTGTACCATCACTTTTGATTTAAACAATGAGGTGCTTAAATCTCCTGCTATTAACTACCCTGTTCGAACTTTTGAGGCTAAGATCAACAATTACAATGTATATGATGCTCGTGCTACAATCACCAGCTTCAATGATTCTATTGCTGTTATTATCTCTAAGCAGATTGGATATAATCCTAGTGGTCCTATTACTCTCTATAATCATAATGAATACAAGATTAACTTGTGGGCGTTGGATGATAATCTAATGTCTAATTTCTTACCATAAGTTGACAGTTGACTGTCAACTACCTAATTCATATTTGCTTGATTTTAGGAGTATAACTTACACGACCTTGTTCCCTAATTCAAATAGAAACTTAACAGAGATTTGAATAGTTATCAGCAGGATTGCTGGAGATGAGGAATGGAGAATCATCTGCAGGCCAATTTTCATGGCTTGCGAGAAGCATTTGAAATGGCCATAGGAACGTGGTGTTGGATCCTGACAACCGTCAGGCCTACTAGATAGTAAAATTATCATTTAGTGTTCCTGCAGATATTGCAGAAGTTGCAGCTGACATCCAGGCTAGAGTAAGAGGAAATAATCCTCTTTGTCTCGGAAAGCTACTCGTATATGCTATTTAGTATCTGTAGTGTATGACAATAAGATTGTTTTTCATACTCGTACGGTCGTACCTAATTCTTGCTCGTCTGCTGCATATTATGTTTGGGTGGTACTGGCTAAAGTAATGGTCTGAGATTTTGCATGCTATGTAGTTGAAGGTGTAATACTCGTGTGTTTGTCATGTCCTATTATGCAATTATATATACTTGGTTTAGTTATGATCTACGGGATGCGAATTACTTAATTACTTTAGATCTTGTAATACAGCCTCTTCTCTTTAGGTGTTCTATGGTAGGGGCATCTGGTTCAAGGTATGTAGGTCTGGTAAATGGGAATCGGAATGTTCTTCCATGTGCAAGTGGTCTGAAACTACAAATATCTATTTGGATTTGAGAATTTTAGGTTGATTTGGTGACCAGAGATATAACTGAATAGTTTCTTGTGTGAGATTTTGCATTCCATGTAGTTGAAGTTGTAAAACTTGTGTGCCGTTATATACTTGGTTTAGTTGTTTAGTTGTTTAGATTTTGCATTCCATCTGTCTGAAGTTTATAATATCATGTTAATGGCTAACCAGACTAGAGAAGCCTAGTTAAATGGAGATGCCATAGGCTTGATGGTTTACTATACATCTAGTGGAAGGACAGTCATGTAATCAAATTAGGACCACAGTGAAGAAACACAAAGAAACTCGAAATAATACCCTGTTATGATGATTAAAACACCATTTCTAAGAATCCTCCTTGGCTCTCTAAGGATGCATATGTTCATCCAGCAAGAAAGAGGGAATCAACTTACCTGGATTGCTGCGACAAGCTCTATACGACTTGGCTCTATTTTTGGTCATGAGCATTTTAACATTTTTTTCCAGCTGCATGTGATATTGTGAGTGGATTTTTCCTAAAATGTTTGCTTCATATTAGGAATATAACTTACAAGACCATGTTCCCTAATCGAAATAGAAACCCAACAGAGATTGGAATTGAGAATCATCTGAAGGCCAGGGAATGTACAAGCACTCAGAGTACAGTTGAACCTCGATGAAGTAATAATCGAATAAAGTAATAATCTCGTTAGAATAATATTTTTCTCCGGTCCCAACATAATGGATACAATATATATTTACTCCCGATAAAATAATAAACTCGCTAAAATAATATTTTTTCTTAGTTCCAACCATATTAGTTTAAAGAGTAGTCCCTTCGCCTTACATCTAATGGAACTTTTTTTTGGCATTTGACTTTCTGTTTAGTTAATGTTCCTTTTTTATAATTACATCAACATAGCCCAAGTTTGATTTTAATCATCTTTTGTGTCACAACATGGTAATCAATGAAAAGTATGCAGGATGTGTTCTGCTTCCTTAATTTCAATTTTTCACCAATTCGTTTGTATCACTTACCTTAGATAGAAACGTAGCTGTTCATTGGGCTACAATTTTGGGTAGACTTCGCTGTGTTGCTGTTAAATTCAGCTACAACAATTCAAAGAATCAGATACATATGATGGCTTACAAAAACAGCTGTTGCTTGAGGTAGGGTGATAGCTATAGTCAATATTATCAAGATTTAATGTTGCTGCGGCTTCACCTCCTAATCTCTTATACAGCTGTTCTATAAAAGTATCATGAAGGTCTCGGAAAAGCATTGTCTAAATTTAATCGTAACTAAGAACACAATATTCTTGTTATCTTCACAAGTGGAGACTGAAGAGTCTTGTGAAGACAGCTATACTACCACCTTTCGTATCAAATATAATCAAAAATACAGATGTAATTTCCAACTCATACTTGCCAATACGCCATACCTCATTCTTTAGAAAGGATGACAGTTCATATCCATGCTACAATTTCTCATAAAGAGAGAGACACATGTGTATATAAGATTATAGAATATAATTCAATAGTTCAAAAGCTCGAGATAAAGGTCAACTGCATCACATGTCTATTGTGCATTATTAATCTCTCGTCAACATCATAAATAAATGTCTTATTAGGATTTTACAGACAGTTCAGCGACATATTTACCTTTGACTACGAATGAATGAAGCCCGACCCCCCCCCCTCCCTATGACCGTCTTAAAGAATGTTCATCCCTCCTTTTATCTACAACGTATCTACCCTTTGTGACAATCCAACAAATGAAAAAGATTTAAGGAATGAAGACAATATATATGTACCAAAAAGATTTGAGAGCTTTAGATGAGGGAATAAATACTGATTGCAGATTATCTGTCTGATTTGTGGGCAGATACCCTGGTCTTGATAGGTTTTAACTTCAAGCCCATGCTTTCGGGAGAGAGGAGCTCTGGAGCAATGCATGATGGGCTTAGAGGGCTCCGGGGACTGCCACTAAGTTGGCTTGGCCTGTACAGGCCATAACCCATAAGGAAATACTCCATAGGTATCAACATTGCATGTGGCTGCTCTTCTGTCACCATTGATCCACAGGCCTGTACCTGCATAACACAGATCAGCAGTGCTATGAATTCAAACATTCAATCAATTATCTCTACAAGTTTTTGAAATACTATGATCACAATTTCTAAAATTATTTATCTATTATAATGTTATTTTCATATGAAAGCACTGAACAAATACTGTAAAGATACATTATAAACAGTAGTTGACATGACTAATTAGGTACCTCAACTAATGCACTGTATCTTCTATCGAGCTTTGCAGTCATATGGACAGCTTCTGAATGGAAAGGAGAGCTGTCCCCCACAAAGATGAGAGTTCGACATCTTAACCTCTTTAATCCATCAGTAATGTCAGGTCTTCTGCTCGTTAACAAAAATGGAGGTTTAGATCGTAGGAAGGGAAGAAACATGACTACAGGAGTATCTTTTCTCCTTTCTAAGAAAGAGGCAAAAGGGAAATTTTAGAAAGTTTAAAATTTACCTATCAATCGCTTGAAGATACCGCAAAACATTTCCACTCTGCCTCTCTTCCAGCAACTAAGTAGAAAGATAAACAGAGGAAACTTATATAATTAACCAAAAACAAACAAAACTTCTTAAAATTTTACTGGGAAAGTTTAGAATGATAAGAGTTGAAAGAGCCAGGCACTAACTCTTCTGCATGCTTGCACTATATCTGACTCTGGGACTTCCGCATTGCCACGAAGTTCCTGACAACATTAAGAATTTGTCAATCAAACCATTCACGAAGAAACAATTCATAATACATGAGAAAGTAGAACTCTTTGCTCAAGTGGTAGATTACTTTGCAGAAGTACCGGTAGAGCAGACACTCCTTTAACATATGAGACATTCCATAGAAATATAACAGATTCGACATCACCTACATGCACAAATGATAAGTTGAAGTACTAATATAATGAGTAACCTTATAATTAGTGAAGGAACTGTGACTTGGTACCTTGTTGCATAACCACTCCGTCCAAGAAGGTGCCTTACATAGGGGGGAAACAAGTATCAAACCGAGAACCCGATCTCTGTGCTTGATCTGTAATTTTGAACCTTGAACTAGTCAATATAAAGTCCCATATAGGACAAAGAAACAAAGATGGATATTGGTGATTACAACTAAAGAGACATACGGCAAATAGGGTGAGGACATAAGCTCCTGCCATTGCCCCCATGCACATTACTGCACCAAGCCTGAACAATATGGGATTCAACAAATTAGTTCAACCATGCAAAAAATAGCCAATATGACAAGAACAAAATAGCAGTTTTCAATTGTAAAATTAATTTGTTTAAATGATTCTGAGGGAATGGAAAAACGCCCTTACACATACATACTTTGACAAGGTAGCAAAAGAAGTGTGTCTACACTTACTTAAAATAATTTAGCACCTCAAGAATTTGATCTGCTAAATCATCAACACAAGGAACAGGATCATCTGGACATATTGCTGCAGCTCCCAACTGCAAGAACTCTTGTAAAAGTATAAAAACGTAAATAATGGCATTCTGTAGTTAGGAAGAAGAAAATGACTGTAAAAGGTAAGAGGAGGTAATGACTAATGAATAATGATTAATAAAATTTTCAGAAGCAAGCAATTTACAGACCTCGTGCCCTGGAGGACTAATATGGTAGATGCAAAAATTGTGGAGCAAAAGAGAAGCTGCTTCTGGACAAAAGAATAATCCTTGGAAACACGACATATCTACATAATATATGCAAGAAAAGCAAAAACTTAATCAAATGATAACAAATATAATACTTGAATATAGGGGGTAATGATAAAAGAAAATTGCCAAATATGAAAAAGAAATCACCACTTACGATTGAGGGCTATATCAGGATAGGTAAGCAAAGCGGGTTTATCTGGGTCTCCATACACAATAACAGACACAGAACCGCGGCCAGTTCGTACGTTATGTTCCTGCAAAGAGATCGGAATGCACATTTCAAAACCTTCCATCAGGACAAATAAACAACAGTACAATTTAAATTTGGATTCCCAACAAGAACTGCATCAGTCCACAAAAAGACATTTGTTAAGCCCAAAAATCAGTTGCCTTCTAAAAAACCAAAAAGAAAGAAAAAACAACCACTAATGGATATAATTTGAACTCCAGAAAGAAACATGACATTTGGAATTGTCTCTTTATGAGGCAGCTTACTCCATCAAGTAAGAATATATTGCTAACTTGTAGCAGCTGATTAGGTCAAAGGCATCTCTACTTGGTTAAATTAACATTTAAGTTTCCAACTTTTCAATCATTGCATTCTTAAGAAATTAGTCTCACTTTAACAAAAAGATAATCGACCAATTACTAAAATGACAACGACAGATAACCAAATTAAAAACTGTATGGCATCTTCAACCATAAATGAAGGAACAAGTATATGCCAAGTACTACATGGGTGACTTCATAACTTCATATATCGCCATAAAACAAAAAAAAAAGCCACAAAATAAGCAAAAAATAACTGATACAATTCAATTTAGCAAAACACATAGATATCCGAAGTTCTATTCTATTCTCAACTAATCAAATCACGAATTGCAGTCCATTTGCAAATCAACAAACAAGAACTCAATAACTTAATTCAACACAAAATAAGCACATTCAGTTCGGATTACTCCACCTAGATTAAACACAAACAAGCAACAACCTGCAATCCTACCCTAACTTATCGAAATTATATCGAAAAAGGTCAATTACATTCATCACATAGCTCAAACTTCCAACAAGTAAAGAAACTAATGTATTTTTTCTCTCCACAGCTAATTATTAATTAGCATACATACAGCTGTCTAAACACAACAAAATCACAAGAAAAGAACATCAAAACAAATAAAATCACCAGATCTACAAATCAAAATCACAAGCATTCTCAGCAAAAACAAAACAACATAGTAAAAACATCTATAATGCACACATTCACATAAACACCAATAAAAACTATTAAAAACAATAATTAAATACATGTACGCAATTTAATTATTTAAAGTACCCACCGACAGACTACCAAACCTAATGTAAGGAAGAGTTACCTTTCCGCCAAGATAAATAGTTTCCATGTCAACAGAAACGGAATCGCTTGACTCTGCCATGGCCGTCGGCTGTTCGTGATGAATGCAGCCGAAGCCTTTCTCTCGCTAGATTTTTTTTTCTCTCTCTCTCTAGATTTTTTGGTACTGGTTTATTTTTTTTTTTGATATGTTTTCTCTCTCTAGATATAAGCTAATAATAAGGGCTTTGAGTTTCAATGGCTTATATACCAAGCGATGCTTTCTCTCTCTCTCTAGAATATATTATATATACGTATAGACAGCTGTATGTATGTGTATATAAAAGAAATAATATAGAATTTGAAACTCCACCGACGATTTTGTTGTCCTTAAACAACGGCGTGCGGCTCTCAATCAATACAAAAGTTATGTTATGTGTATGTTACATGTATGTATCTAATGTAGGTACAGATGTATGTATACATGGGTAGTTACTGTCTTTAACTGACTTTTGAATTTTGTAATTTTGGATAATCTTTTATTATTTCATGCTTTTATATTAAATAAATATTTTTTTAAAAGAAACTTTTTAAAAAAAATACTTTATAAAAAATTTATTACTAACTAACACACATGTCCTTATATTATTTCACCAATACATGCCGATACATGTCGGATACTGACAATTATACGATAAAATTTAAAATATAAAGAATTTATTTGATACTCTCTCCGTCCCAAAATATTTATCTTTGGTACTGTTTATATTAAGCGATTAACTATTAATTTACGTCTAATTTGTAAGATCAAATATAGTAATTTTGTTGGATTCAAGTATTTTAATATAATAAAAATTTTATATTTAATATTAATACGAAATTAAAAATATTAACAATCAAAAGTGTGCATTGACAAACCTGTTCAACACAAACAAGAAACGTTTTTAGGGACGAAAAGAGTACTTTAGATTTTTAGTGGAGTAATGATTAACATATCATGATTTAAAATATATTAAAATGAAGATTTTGTAGCATTTAACTATGCCATCAAGGTTCATAAATGGAATTTATTTTTTTATCATTTCACTTATTTTCCCACCTTTCCCGTTTCAAATATTAAGTTGTTGTAATATTATTAAACATTTTTTAATAAATAAGTTCAATCTCTGGTATATAAACAAATAATATAGGTTTAAAACATGTATTATTTGAGAAAAAATTTGAACATGTATGACTTTATTCAATAATTGTCAACTTAAATGATTCCTTATTTATAATTATTTATTTTTATAAATAAAAAATAATAGAAATTGATTAATTAAAATGATTCCTTATTTTATAATTATTTTATTATTAATATACAATTGATTTCATAATAGGGAGTGATATAATTAAAATATTGGCATACGTATTTATTTACTAGAGAAAACGTATTATCTAAAATTATTAAATTTTTGCATATAAAAATTGAATAGTATTTTTGTAATAAAAAAATTAATTCCTCTTAGATTTAAAAATGATAATTTTATTTTACATTAAAAAAAGAGAAATTACCAAAAATACTAATTTTTTTAATTTTTTTTGCGATTATACTATTTTCTAATTTTTTTTACAAAAATACGGAATCATCCAAAATCAAACAAATATGCAAATAGTTGAATGAATTTCATTTAGTTGTAGAAACTCGTCACAGGTTGCATGCGGTTGATTCCAGTTACCAAAACCGTATTTTTGCAAAACAAAATTAAAAAATAGTATTTTTATAAATTAAAAAATACTTTTGCAATTTTTTTTAAAAATGACAATATTTTTGCAAAAATATATTTAGACATGATTATTTTTCAAAAAATCCTAAAAAAAACTGACTTACCTTCCGATTAATTTTTCAAAGTCAACTTTAGGGTTTCTAAGCTCAATTAATTATTCTTCGAAAGAAGTTAAAAATTTCCAAAGTTAAATCAAAACGTCATAGCTAAAATCATTTGATAAAAATAAATAGAAGGGAATTAAAGAATAAAAAAATGAATAAACTTGACATGATGACCATGACTGATGACCGACACATTACCTTAGGGTTAAGTATCACTTTGGTCACTGAAATGAGAGGCATGTATCAAAAGTTTCACTCTAGTAATCGGGGTATCACTTGTACCACTATAGTAGAGAATAATGACACATCGTCAGAGTTGACCTGTTGACTTGACGGAAAACGTAACATCTCTGTCGTGGAAGCATATGTGGACACACGTGGACTCTCTCCCTCCCTCCCTCCCTCCCTTACCCCCTCTCTCTATCGCTCTCCTTTTACCCTCTCTTTAGCTCTCTCTCTCTCTCTTACCCTCATACCCCATATAATATATTATTATATACATACATACAGATCGATTATGCTTGGACATGACTGCATCAATCATTCTTAGCTTTATCTCTCAAGAAGTCATCTGGGTCGGGATGAACCCGGCGAACTCTTTTTCTGGCTAAACCCGCACGATTGTGCTCGGTGTTTAGTCCAAATAGCACAACCAACATCCCAGCAACTCAATTAACATTACCACCCCTTCTAATGATGCCAAAATCTACGTTTCCAATCGGAAACTCCTTCAAATCGGCAAACTCGAACCTTTCCCAGCCAAACATCGATTTCAGTAGTTCATGAAGAAGAATAGAAAATCTATTCAAAGTTCTCAAATAACCCTTAAACTCGACTTGTACCAATTAGCAACAAAATGAACGTGTAAACATCATAAATAGATTATAGACAACATACAGAAGCTATTCATGAACTCAAAAACATCATAAAACCCCTAGAAATTAAAGTCCCAATTCAAGTCCATACCGACGAACAACAAAATTACAAAATACTTGACCTTATTCTGATCCCAATTACATGTACCCTTCTTCATCTTCTGTATATATATGTATGCATAGTTTGTTTGTTTTAATTATTAGATAAAGAATTTTCAGTGAGCTTCTTAAATGTGTGTTTTGGATTTTTTTTTATAGTTACTAATTGTTTATGTGGGGTTTGTTTGATAATTTCAAGTGCGTCCACGGGTGTGTCCATGTATGCTTCTACGACACTGACGTTACATTTTCCGTTAGGTCAACAGGTCAATTCTAACGGTGTGTCATTACTCTCCACTATAGTGGTACAAGTGCCACTATAGTGGTACAAGTGATACCCCGATTACTACAGTAAACCTTTTGATACATGCCTCTCACTTCAGTGACCAAAATGATACTTAACCCCATTACCTTATTTGACAGAGGTTGCCGTTTGTTTGTCCAGCTGCTAATATAATTACGGCGTCGTTTTCTTGTTGGTTTCTATCCCCTTTTTCTATTCCTTTTCACTTTTTCATTTATTTACCGGATGCAGGTGCAGGGGTAACGCAACAACTTCATAAATATTTAGATAATTTAATAATTATTTTTTAAAGTTATATTAATATTTCATACAAATGAGTATCTATCTTAATAAATATTCGCACGAGTGAGAATCAAACTTGAAATAACAAGACGTGAATCATCACTAATTTGAATTTTTTATTGCATTCTTTAATAAATTTTTAATATTTTCTTGAAAAAATATGCCATCCCGATCCGTTTGATTTATATAGTCAACTGTATAATGAATAAAAATATAATAATTGTTGATTCAGCTGTATATTTATGTATTTAAACATATAGAATTTGCAATGTGACTCGTTTATCATGTGCAAATATAACATAATATCAATTATACTATCATATTTAAAAATATAAATTAAAAGCAAAAAGATTTATTAGAATTTTGAAGTTTAATTTTTACCCCTTTTTTTGAAGAAAGAGCCTCAACCTTGTGATGGCAAGTAAATAATATATTTTCATAAACTAAATTTTTCAATGACCTGTTTGGGAAATTAGATTTCATTTGAAATTCTGAATTTATCAAATAAGCTATTTGAAAATTTAGATTTGGATTTTATTTGAAATCCAACACATTTAAATATTATTATAAAATTGAAAATTTCAAATGACAATTCAGACATTTGAAATAAAATTAAGCTTATTTTAGTAGCAAGCGAAATCTCACGTGTCAAAAATGGGATCCCTGCTGGCACAAAGAAAAAGAAGAAAAGGAGGAGTCACTTTAATTTGGGAAATAATATGTTGACTAAGTGAGCAGCTGTCCCAATTATGATGTGTACACCCTACCACTATCATTGGATGCTCTCTAAGATTTCCACGTGTCATTTTACTAGAACTACCATTGATTCCTATTTACATTTACTGCTGTCCTTCGAAGCTAAACAAACACAAGTTTGAGCACGGTTGGATAGCTCAAGTGGTAAAGGGCTTATCCTCTGTCGTCCCAGATCCTGGGTTCGATCCTGGCTCACCCCGAAAATTGTTGAGAACAGATACTCATTTGTAAGGCTATAAGCCAAAATTAGTCAAAAAAAAAAAACAAACACAAGTTTAGTAAACGGAATCCGGCACCCGACAATCACCTTTGTAATTTTAGCTAGATGTCAAGAGTACAATTCTTTTTTGATAAAATTATAAAAAATTTTGATTTTTGTTTATATTAAATTATATATGTTATATATTGTGTCGTTAAACTTGTACTATTCATATTTTTTATTTAGAAAAATTATTAAAAATGCTAACTTTTATAAATTATTTTGTGATTTTACTATCTTTTCCATCTTTTTTTACAAAAATACAGAATTAATCAAAAACTAGTTGAATAGTTTTTTTTGTTACATGTAATTGCAGAAACTCGTCGAAGATTGCATTCAGTTACAAAAAAATCATATTTTTATAAAAAATAATTAAAAAATAGTATTTTTTGTAAATAAAAGAAAGAATTTTGCAATTATTTTAAAAATTGACAATATTTTTATAAAGGTATTTTTTTGACTTGGGTATTTTTTAAAATAAACCCTTTTATTTATGGTAAAAATAGAAAATTAAAGTTTGAAAAACAAAGACATGTGACAAGAGAGAGAGAAGGAGAAACTTGTGCTTAAAATTATAATAAAAAAGACAAAAAGTTGTCTTTGCTACTCCCTCCGTCCCGTTAAACGTTTCTCTTTTTGATATTTTATACTGTTTAGGGTAGGCGATTGAATACTAATTTACGTCTAATTTATAAGATCAAACATAGTCATGAGTGATTTTGTTGGATTCGTATTTATGAGTACTTTAATACAATTAAGTTTTTATATTTAATACTAATACGAAATTAAAGATATTAACAATCAAAAGTGTGCATTGGCAAACGTGTCCAACACAAATAGGAAACGTTTTTAGGGACGGAGGGAGTAATAATTGGACTCACCTAACAAATCAAAAGTGTTAGCTAAATATATATTCACATCTTTAACAGCTATAATAATATGAACATATCACAATGATGCATTGATTCTTGATTACCATTTCAAAACTAGTTTTATATATTTAAGAAAATTAGCTATGTTTGTTACATTCAACTGTTGGGCGTGCCCCAATTACATAGGGATTTTTAGGTAATTCAGTAAATTTATCCTGCATCCGTAAATGAATTGAATTCGTACAAGCTCAAATAAAGGATAATGATATTATGGCCTCGTTTGCTTCGATTTAACTCAATAATATAAATTAAAATTTCTTAGAACCAAAATGAGTTACGGTATTTGATTTGTTATTATTAAATTAGGCAAGGAAACTTTAAGTTTAAAATTTTTTATAGTTATCACAAAATATTGGAACTTGGAACTTAGTTATCACGTTACACCACGGTAATCACAAATTACATAGCTATCTAATATAAAAACATGAATTACTTATCAAATTTAACTATGTAACTTATAGTTATATAGTAATAAACAAAACACTGATTTTTATTTACCTTGAAATTTGTAATTGTAATTTAGTTACGGGGAAGTTAAAGTTCCTATGTAACCACGTAATTGACGAAACAAACGAGATCTATATATTTACTATAATATAAATTAATGATTAATTAATTAAAACACCTTATATTTACTTGATTGCGTTCATAGTTTTTCGTGGATATTGCATTTTTATTGTGCGAAACAATCTTGACAATTAATTTGAGATTTTTTTTAATTTTTTTTATCGTAGAGAACCTGCGGCTGTTACCCTTCGGATGCGTACTGGGTAAACCCCGTTTAATGAACGATAAATAAAGAGTTTCCGGTTATTTTTTAAGCATATATCCCCTTTACACCGAGATATGTAATATACACGTTTTTTTAATAATAATAAAAAAAAATTAATACTCCCCCGTTCCTAAATAGTTGCCACATTTTAAAAAAATGTTCATAAATAGTTGTCAAATTTCTCATTTCAATGCACTTTTATATAATTTTTCGATCTATACCTTTATACATCTACTTCCGATGGTTGATTATATATTTAATGTAAACATACATAACTTACCCTTAAATGCAATAATTAGCGGCAAACATGCAAATAAATTAAAAAATTAAATATTTCCTGATACTGTACGTGTGTTTTTTACAAATATGACAACTAAAAAGGGACGGAGTGAGTATAAAATATAATGAAAATTTGATAAAAATTAAAAATTATAATTGAATTAAAATAATGACTTAAAAAATATGAATTAGATTTGAACATATGTATGTTTAGAATTAAAGGTTTGTACAGTTATATACACATTATGGGTCATGTTCGCTCACAATCATGTGTCAGGGGACGTTTATCCAATACATCACTCCCTGCCAACAGCCACAATTTAAAAAAATATTTTTCTTTTCCGAAAAATGTTTTTAGTTCATCATTTCCGTGCATAATATACGCATAATGGGTAATTAGTAAAATGCCCTGATAATGCTTCCGCGGTTAATTTACGCGAAATTCCTAGAGATCTGCATAACCCGAAAACAGTCCCGTTGCTTGTCATTGCACTAAAAATATATTATATTGATTAAACTTAGATTAGGAAGCGAATTGAGGGCGAAAAGTTGGCGATTTGCGTGCGATTACTGTGGTTCTTGATTGTCCATCCGTAATTTACATGTCCAAACCATCGTTCATTTCCCCTTCCTGGAATTTGAATTTGGATTCTAGGGTTAGGGTTTCTTGATTTAATTCGCAAATTTTGAATCATTATTTTATAAATGCTTGTTTTATGAAATTGTATTCGAAATCATGAATGTTTTATGTGTTTATGGTTGTTTTGTGTGTATATGGCCTTAATATTGTGTGTATTCGAAATTATGAAATGTTATGTGTTATTCGAAATTGAATATGGCGAAAACAGTTGCGTTGTTTTGTGTTATCATTTCAGTAACATTCGAGTAGTATTTTAGCGTTAACTGTTTTCTGTTCGAGATTTGAATTGTGTTGTACAAATTGAATTGAATGTCGAATGAAGAGATATAATTATACGAATTTGTTTAGCTTGGTTTCGAATTGTTTGGTTGTAAGAATCGTTATAATGTTGGTTTTTGTCGTTAAAGGTTTTGCAAGAGATCATATGGATTAATGTAAATGTGGATTATTGTCATTACATAGGTTATAAACTTTGCCATGTTATACGTGATTGGATGTGTAGTTGAAGTATCTAATATTAAGTTACATGTTTATTGTTTTAGGATGGATAACATATTTATGGGTCCAATTAGTCATACAATTATCTTTGATAACGAGTATCATGTGAGTTCGGAAGTTTGGGAGGTACAAGAGTAAGATCCTTTGAAATGTTATTATGGGAACATGAACATTTGTAATTGAGTTTTGTCTAATACTCAAAAGGAATTGTTACATAGCCTTGGTTTTGGCGGGTTTGCAAATTCGGGTGTGGTATTGCAGAATAATGCGAGGCTTGTCATGATACTTGTACACATGGTTGTATCAGAAGTATGGGAGGGCTGATGTAACGCCCCCTAATCCGGGGTCAGGAATCTGGGTCGTCACGCCATCCTTCACTCATGTGTAACCTGGTATTGATTCAATAATCCAACAGACCCCAATCTCATACTCACACACACAAGTTATAGTCTTTAGAAACGACGTACAAAATTTAATCTTCTTTTATTACACTCAATGTATTTTACAGGATCTCAAACAATTATTTATAACCTCTACATGAAGTTACAATAATTACGACTGATATCTTATATCTATCTGATACTCTAGCACACCTGAGACAAAGCTGCCAGGGATTCTCCCCATGACTGCAAGCGACTAAGTCTCACACCGGCATACTGGTTATCTGTTGTGTTGTGTCATTTAAAAGAAAGCAAGAGTGAGATATAATGCCCAACATAATAATGTACAGTATGAAAATGACTGTATGATAAACTCACGTAAAACATCATATTTGATAGTTACGCTTTATTCGAAAATAGTTTCCCTTGGTGATACACACCTTTTACGAAAACAATCATTTGGTGGATTTTATTAACCTGCGAATATCTTAATAGTAAACCCAGCACCTAGGCTTGGGTTACGGTATTGCATCACAATTCCAATTGGAAGAATAGGACATTCGTTGGAGCCACCGCATACGATGATCAGTCGTAATACGATAATAGTAAACTTTTCTACTAGTAGAAGGACGACACTTTCGTATCTCGGTTATCACCCTTGCCGCATTCGGGCTACGTGTCCCATTTTCGGGTATACACATACTTCACAAGTTCCTGAGTACACAGAGTACCTTCGCCTGCGGTACCTTTGGTAGTCCATCTAGCACACATAGTACCAGAGTTTACCCCTCCCTTGTCCTTTAAAAGAATTCTATCAATCTCGAGAACTCGAACCACATCGAAGTTCCCCAAGCATTTTGCTTGTTGATAGAAACGGCTTATCTCTCTAAGATATAAGTGTATATACGTACTTCCGAGATTTTCGGAGGAAGTACTAAGGATGTGAGTTGACCGTTGTCAACTGATAATTAATAAAGGGGAAAAGTTTCTCCTTGAAACTATATTCAAAATATTAAATAAGTCGGGATAATATTCACCGAAGATCTGAAATTATTCGAATGATATTCCGAAATCAAGAAGTATATTTTAAATCAGGATCTATGATTTTTAAATCAATAATAAACCCTTTAAGAATAATAATTAATTAAATAATAGTCGATAAATAATTAAACCTCGAATGAGTTTACTCTCTAAAAGAATATTTAAAATAATATTTCTCAACTAGTTTGTGTCTACATAATTAATAATCTATAATGATTAATCAGGTTTTAAATAAATAATCATTGGAGTATACTACTCCCATAATAAAGGAATCAGTATATAGTATTTATTATTCGAACCATAAAATATAGTTGAGGTAATATGATCGTTGGGAAATTGTTTTAATAAAAGTTCGAGGTATTTTAATATTTCGTAAGTGGACGTTGAGTCCCTTTTAAAACGTACTACTATGGACTTATAATCATCCAAAACATCTTCGGGATGATTCTCGGGTTTATACTTTATAAAACAAAACTGACCGACTCTCGGTCTTACGACTTATACATCACGCTCTACTGTAGCGTTTATATTCTTAATTAAAACACCTCCGGAATACTTCCGGGTTTTCATCAATTTTTACTGACCGATCTTCGGTCTAAAATATATACACGCCACGCTACTCACTAGCGTCAACATTCTCAATTATAAACTCCTCCGGGATACTTCCGGGTTTTTATAAGATTACACCGACCGGCTCTCGGTCTAAATATAATATTTCGAACTCGGTATGAACATATACTAGAAATTATCAACAATTGAGTAATGTAATATATCTCAAACTTCGTAAAACAGTTTAAAATAATCTCATGCATATATCATAGTTTTGTAAAATATTCATAACACAACAGTTCTTAAAAGGTAGGGTTTGAAAACTTGCCTGGGTATCTTGAGGTGGAGGATACTCTAGGTTCCGCTCGGAAATCTATAATCATAAACACAATTCATTTTGTTAGGTCCCGTCCTAATTTACAGCGACTCGCACTCATGCGCTACTTATTATGCACCTTCTCAACTTATACTACCCTTATTATTCCTTTAAGTTCTTATTCGCATTATGGTCGCTTCATTTTTCTAAGTATCTTAGGTTCATTCTCATTTTCGCCGTCGGCTCCGCTTATGGATTCTACGGTTTCTAATCGCGCGGTCTCGGCTCCGATATTTTTATAAAACTGAAAAATCATTGTTTTCACTTGAAATTTTTATGGAAGTTAGGAAACTTAATATGTTACTCTCAATAAAAATTTCATGATTTATGAACACTTTTAAGTCGATCCTTTATATTTTCAAAGTTCGTGATTTGTAGCAGTTTTTGTCGCGTAAATCACTTTTACTAAAACGACCATAACTTTTGATCCGTAAATCGGAATCAAGTGATTCAAGCGCCTAAACGATCCTTATAACATTTTCTATCATAATCAAGGGTTTTTCAAGATACAGCTTAAAACTCCGGGATTTTCTGCAGAAACTTAAAGTTACGATTTGTTGGTTTTAACGGAGTTACGTTTACGATCGGGGTTTCGTTTACGCCCTAACTCTTAACACAACCACCAAGAATCATCATTTCATCATCGACACATAAACTCCTCTCAAGAACATCATGTTCTTGAGCCAACAACAATCAACCTTAAATCTACTTAACTTAAACTTCAAGATCTCAACAATATCACTTCTTAAACTAAGTTTTCTACCACATACTAAATGGATCTTAAAAATGAATCTTAAATAAAGTTGGGCCAAAGATTTTTACCTTCCTTAAAATATTGAGATGTTTTCTTGAGGATGGTTTAGGCTTGGAAGTGCTTGGTATGATTTTTGGAACCTAAAACCACCATTGAAATCAAGAAACCAAAGAGGAGTTACTATTCACACTATTCACTAGTGACTTTCTTGATTTTATTTCACCCATCAAAACTTGATAAAAAAAGATGAAAGAATTTTCTTACCTTAGTTTGATTTTTAGGAAGCTTGAGAATTAATGGGATGATTTTACCATGGCTAGATTTTGAGATTTGAAATTGAATTCTCCCCTTTTTCTTCAAGGGGCCGAATGGAGCAATGGTGAAGGGGGGGTATTTATACTTGCTTCTCTTGGTTGCTTAGCTTGGTTGATTTGCTAGGTTGCTTCTAGGAAATGGGGGTGATATATTTCTTTGATCTTTATTCTTCCTAGGTTGAATCCTAGGTTTATTCTTGTTACAAATCTTGGGGACAAATCTTAGGTAGCTTTGTAGAAACTACTTGTGTTAGCTTCCTTAGCACATTATTTGGATAGCTTGCTTGATCATCCTATGGTTAGCTTACTATTTGATAAAGTAACCATGGTTACTTTCTTACCATGATTTAGTTAGTGCGTTACGTTTATTTAATCGTTTACGCGTTCGCTCGGTTGCTTAAACGTTTACGTAATACTTACTCGTAAATGGTTCGCGACGTAATTCCTTTCGTATTTATTCCTTATATTTTTAATTATCATACTTGAATATAAATCCGTAGGGTCTTAATCTTGTAATTATATTGTGATTCCCGAAATCCTCGATGAGTCCTAAATACGGTCGTTTTTCAAAGTTCGTTTTCTTCGAAAACTAATAGCGTTTACATACACTCATTTGGTACGTATAATCGTAATATCAACTCCGAAACTCATCTTCTCATGCACTAAATAGTGTGGGCTCAAAAATTTTTCCCGTCCGTCAGGGTTACTATTCATTAAACGTTTTATAAGGTCTCAAAAATTCAAGTTATTATATTACCATTCATAAGGGTCTTTTACCGATGTCAAAAAATTGGGTTCTTACAGTCTTCCCCCCTAAAAGGATTCCGTCCCGGAATCAGTTCAGAAACAGGTAGGGATATGCTTCTCGCATGACAACCTTGAGTTCGCACGCTAACCTTGCAGTATTTGATCTCTTCGTAAAATTTCCACTCATCCATCCAATATATTTCCGAGTACTCGTCCTTGTAGTCTTATGACCTCTACACGTTACTCGACATACGCTAAGTCTGGCTACGAGCTTATTAGCTCATTTTCAATCATACGTCTGGCTATGATGGTTAAATTTCCTAACCTTGATTCGTGGTATTCGTTACAAACTTGGTGACCGTTCGACGATGGTGCTAATTTATAAGTCAACTTTCTTATTCCTTTAATTCTTTAACTGGTTCAATAAATCTTGGGTTCAACATTTTTTCCCCTTTTGAATCTCATCACTCCCTCCTCGGGAGGTACTTTCAACAATACTTGGTCCGCTACTTCGTACTTTCTGTCTTTATAGTTCTGGTCCGCATATCTCTATTATTCATCCTGGGCTACCACTTCTAGGAATTCCTTTGGTCTGTTAACTCAACTATGGTACAGTATCCTCCGCTTACCAATTTCTTCCCAACCTAAGAGAGAACGATTCTTTCTTCCGTACAAGCTTTGTAGCCGTTCCAATGCACGCATGATGACTCGTTATTGTCGATAATTCGATTAACGTCAACTGGCCACTTCATTTCCCTTAAAATTGATAACATGGACGATTAGCGCATCTTCTAGTATTTGGAATCATCCTTTAACTTATTCGTTTCCTCCTACATCACTCCGACTAATGCTAGAGTTTCATTCCTTAACGTTTTTCCCATTTTGGGCGCATCATCTCTGTCGATTATTCTATGTAAGAAGTTCTCGTCGCATTTCTACATGCTCGTCTCCCGCTACACGCTTAGCGCCGATTTAACATTTCTTCCCGTAGTAACGTAAAGCACGTCATCGTCCTGTTGCCATCTTGAAGGAAGCACCATTTCATACACAATTTATTGACACGTTTTAGGATCGTGCAACGTTCAGCTTCCGTCATCGGTCGGACTTCTTTAATCATTCCCCGTATAATATCTATAGTACTACGACACCTTCTGGGTCGTACTTTTTATTCTCGCTAGCATCTTAGACGTATTCACGTTTATTGGTACCTGCTACTAGTGGCCTTTATAGGGCCTGTACGATCTTCTTTTCCTTCTATCAGTTCTGACAATGACATCCTTCATTCTTTCACGTTGCCTTTCGTAAGGGATATCGGTGACTATTTTTCGTATGCTAGCGTGGTAAGTACATCTACACGAATTATCTGTCAATAATAGGCGATTCCCCAAACCGTTCCAAATCAAAGGTAAGTTGCTAGACGTATCTTCAACGGTCAGGATAGTCCTCTCATTCTACTTGTCAATTTGAGAACTCTAAGTCATTCCTCTGTCTGTCCTTTTTTGCAAAATATCTTGGGAAATAGTCCCGTTGTGAAGTTAAATCTTGGGTCCTTGTGCGGCGTAGTCGTCACGGGGTCTCTCTGTCCAAATCATCTCTTCCGCGTTCGTAACAATTTTGTAGAGTGGACATCTATCGTTTGCATAATAAAGTAAGTGGTCTTATTTAATCTATCACTCAAAATCCTCACATAACACGATGGCTAACTTGGTTCTTGATAATCCTCCTTCAAAATTTATTATAATTAACTCTTACTCCTGTTTGGGTCATCTATAAGTCGTAATCGCCAAAATTTTAACCCTCACCTTTTCGTTTCCATTTTCAACTATGTCGAATACTTACTTACTTACTCAATGACATCCTTTTTCCTATTCTGTCATGACTAATATCCATGTACGTTTTTAGGCAACTTTAAGTCTTTTTGTTAAGTAATAAAGCGTTCTTTTCATGCGATCCTTCTCATCAGTTATTCTGAGATTTGTCATCCTCCATATATCTTTTCCTACTTAAAGTGTCGGCCACCACATTGGCCTTTCCTTGATGATAATAAATTCCTCAATCATGGCCTTTGATCATTTTGACTATATCCTCTATCTCGTGTTCAGTGTAAAAAAAAATTCCAAATTTCCTCATAAGTAAACTCCTTGTCCCTTTCAGTCCGAACCTTATCGCAATTATTCTAGATTATTATTAGAAAGCCTTATGTCACGGTCCTTAAGCTGCATAGACATATCATTAGACTTCACGCAATATCCTATTTTTATCATCGAGTAATTCTAACACGGGATTGCTACTAACCTTACCTTCAATTCTTGAAAATCTTATTCCTCGTGCATGCTTGGTTTTCCCCGAATTTATTAGCATCTCTCCTGATAATGTTTCATAGAAGTGTACCTTACTAATCACGTCGTATCCCTATTTTCTTTCTTCTATAACCATCTTAAAAATCCTTATGATAATAACTAAACATGGTATTCCCTTTTTACAACAACTTACTCATCATGATGCTCCGATTGCACCATCATAGCACTGAGCTTTCAGTCTCATATTACAACAATCGGTTCTCAACTATACCTCTCTTTGTTCGGAAGGCATTTAGCCTTGGAAAAATAATTTTCACGATATCGATGAAATTTAGACAATCTTAACAAGATTTCAAAATCTAACATCTGAACAATTAATGAGTTCTGAATAAAAGAGTCGCAACACTCAGAAGATTTATAACTTGGAAGGAAGAATATAACAAAGATTATCCTTCCATGTCCTTGGAAGTCTATATTGTGATATTATGGATAATATCCATTGAAAGCAATGATTGCTGAATAATAACATCATACGAATGATACTTGTAAGATTTTCTCATTAAAAGAATATTTTTCTTCTCGAAAAATGAAAGAACTATCGAATAACATCCTCAACCAAAGGTTACCCATTGAGGTCTCAAAGAGTTGCTATTTTGAAAGAAAGAATTTTATCCAATGATTAATAAATAAGGAAGTATATTGTTCTTCAATCACTTTGTAATTTTAATTGGATATTCGTTATACAAACGAAAGAATAAAATATTTCATGAACAAAATATTTCATAAAACTGAATGTGAATTCTCGTTTGAGCGGGCGACCTAGTTAGGTCTCAAATAAATCATTCTTTGAAAATTTCATCAACAATTAAATCTGGCATATATAATGCACTATGGAATAATCAAAATTTTATTGGAAGTGGAGCTAGCAAAATAATAACTAGTCCATATCAAGCAATATTATCAACCGGCTGAGAAAATGGCCAGCACAATTGGTTTGGCCCATAGCAACTAGCTAGGACGATTAGCTAGGCTTTCGTCGTATTAATTAAAATTTTGACTAGTTAGGACAATTAACTAGTCATTCATGAGAACATATGCAACTAGGCATATTTCAGTTTGTTTGTAAAAAAAATCTCAACATCGTAACCACTAAAGAAATTGTGGCTACCTGGATGACGATTTTGAAATAAAGAGTTTTTTTTTTAAATTTGGGCCGATAAAGACAATTATAACTCCGAACTGAGTGGTCTTGGCATCGGAACAATCGATAGCCTCTTATCAAAAATTTCTTTCCAAATAAAGGGTACACTCATAGGTGCCCTGGTTCATACACTTTATCAGATCTTTAAATAGAATTGAATTCAGAATACCAATATCAAATTGATATCCTTACTGTGATTTCAAAGTTCAATATATAATTTCGTCCCGATTTGAAGAAAAGGATTCCCGAGGAATATATGGATATTAGATCATCCATGTTTTTAACAATTTGTTAGATATTTACAATCTCGACTGAGAAGAGTAAGTATGAAAGAAGAATCAAATGAAGATATTCATTATGAATATTCGTCAATGAATTGAGGAAAAAGATATTCCTTGGATAATTGAAATAAAGTATAAATAGCTCTGAGCCGAACAAGAAGATCCTAATCTACGAATAAAAGTTCATTGATCAACTAAAAGAATTGAGCAAGTCCTGATGCGGAGAAAGACTATTCAAGATGGTCACATCAAAAGTTCAAAGTAGGGAACAAAAAAGATTGCCTGATATGACTTATCAAGGCAATACGAATGATCAATAGTTTGGAGGGAGTAACGTGACAGTGAGTAGGTGCCAAAATATTTCACTGATTATCCTAACTCTCTTTATTATCCACCTGAGGATGATACCACCTCTTCGTCTTTGTAATTCCATGTTTCAGCTAGCGTCTCTATCTCATCATTTTAAAATTGCTTACTAAGCTTGACTTTTGCACGTATATCTGTCATTCCGGTGTTTTACCTCGAAGACCTTACTCAGAAATGTTCTAAAAACATCTGTTAAGCCGATAGTTGCCTACTACACGCATCAGTTACTAACTATAAGTGGTCAGTTCCCCCTGGGAACAGATCAGAGAGATCAATTTGGGATCTCAATGCAGTCCATAAGTTCAGTGGCATGTGTGTGTAATTGAACATACGTTACCGAATATATTAGAGGTCTATGAGTGTATATATACGTAGCCTCTGACATCATATCTACCGAAGAATTCCGCTCTGAACTCATTGGTCTATCCCTTTTTAAAAAGGTTCTAAGATCGAACCATCGCTCGTTAGAATCTTACGCCATTCAATTGTAGTCATGCCATCAATTCTCGATGCTCTCGATCTCTGAGCTAAACCATCATAACCTTACGAGTTAAGCGCACTAATAATATCATGTAGTGTACTCGTCTTACGATAACATTCTTATATTACATTCAAATATTCCTTAATAGAATTAAAATCCTTAAGGGTATATTGGATACTATCTTTGGTTAATTCGTGATTAATAGGACATTCACATCCTCATTGGTAAAATGACATTGTCAACTAATTTAGGCCAATATGCTCAACTGTATACTAATAACTAGACTTCATGGTCCTCACATGTGATGCCCCCTCCCGGGAAACCTATAAAGAACTACGAGTAACAAGGCTCGTGTTATCAAAATTTACATATGGTGTTGGTAATATCGTCTTTACCCCAAATGCTCTGGAGACCCAGCTCCAAGTTCTACATCCACATCCCTGCCAAATCAAATATGATTCTAATTTTTCTCCTCATCATTCTGATAATCTCCAATGGTCCTATTAGTCATGCTTTAATACCTCAAATATACACTTATCCTAACCTACTCATTGGGGCTACATCCAGTAGTCCAATGATGAACTCTATATGAGCTCTTACGCAATCTCGCATCTAGACAGATTCCTAACACTCTCGTCTCTAAGTACTATAACATAATGCTCTGATACCATTTCTGTACCGCCCCCAAATCCGGGGTCAGGAATCTGGGTCGTCACGCCATCCTTCACTCATGTGTAACCTGGTATTGATTCAATAATCCAACAAACCCCAATCTCATACTCACACACACAAGTTATAGTCTTTAGAAACGACGTACAAAATGTAATCTTCTTTTATTACACTCAATGTATTTTACAGGATCTCAAACAATTATTTATAACCTCTACATGAAGTTATAATAATTACGACTGATATCTTATATCTATCTGATACTCTAGCACATCTGAGACAAAGCTTCCAGGGATCCTCCCTATGACTGCAAGCGACTAAGTCCCACACCGGCATACTGGTTATCTGTTGTGTTGTGTCATTTAAAAGAAAGTAAGAGTGAGCTATAATGCCCAGCATAATAATGTATAGTATGAAAATGACTGTATGATAAACTCACGTAAAACATCATATTTGATAGTTACGTTTTATTCGAAAATAGTTTCCCTTGGTGATACACCTTTTACGAAAACAATCCTTTGGTGGATTTTATTAACCTGCGAATATCTTAATAGTAAACCCAACACCTAGGCTTGGGTTACGGTATTGCATCACAATTCCTATTGGAAGAATGTTGTGCATATGTTGTGTACTTGATGATTTCATAAACAAAACATCTACGTAGATTTTACTTAGTGAAATTATGTAGCACTCGACGGATAAGAATGATAGTCCCGACGGATAACTCATTATAGTCCTGACGGATGTTAACTAATTATCCATCGAGTGAGTAGCTTATGTAATAATAAGTCTGTAGCACAATTCTGTATACATTTTTGTATAGATTCTGTAGTAGCCTATAAGTCATGTTGACTTTAACTAGATATGCAGAGTAGGTTGATTAATTGTATATAAATGATGTCTTGTAATTCTGAATAAGTGAAATGAAGTCAAGTGCCAAAATAGCTACCAACGGATGATTAACAAAGCCATCGACGGATGATCAAATAACTATCAATGGATGTTTAATATAGCAGTCGACGGATGATCAATGAAGCCATCAACGGATGTTCAGAAAGTCGATGGATGATCATATATTCAACGAATGTTCATAGAATCCAACGGATGATCATATAAAGAATTCAAACAGCAGTTTAACAGTGAAAGCTGAGCACAACCGTCGAGATGTATACAAATCTACTGTGGAAGCCCATTAACTGGGTAATAGAGGAAGAAAAGCAGCAAAGCTTAAGACTGATAGTTTTTATAATTATTCAGTCTTTTTGACTTTGTAATCTTGGTAATATATAAACCAAGAACGTAGCAAATAGAAAAGGAGAGTTGAGATAAACAAAAAAATAGAGAAATCTTTGTAAGCAGAATTATTAGCATTTCCCTGTATTCTCAGCAGTTCAATTTGTAAGCAGCTGTGAGCACTCTTGCACACAGAGTCCTCTCGATATATAATATATATCTCTAGTGGAATTGTTTAAATCCACCAGAAAGTTTTTAAAGACTCTTGTTTTTAATTACGTATGTTTTGATTCAATTAAGTTTCTATTCCGCATTGTGCTAATCAAAACACTTATATCTATATTCGAGTTGAACATTTTTATTTCGAGAAAAAGGTTCAAGAATTCCATTCAACCCCCCTTCTGTAATTCTTGCTATATTGTTAAGGGACTAACAATTGGTATCAGAGCAAGCTATTAATCTACAAAGATTTTAAAGATCAAAACAATTCAGCAAGATGAACAAGAAAGACGTTGGAGTCAAGATTCATTTTCTAGATAAAGATAATTACCATCATTAGAAGGTAATGATGCATCTTCATATGCTTTCTCAAGATGATGAGGCCTATGTGGACTGCATAGAAAGAGGCCCCCATGTTCCAATGAGAGCTGCAACAGGAAACGAACCATCAGTTCCCAAGTCAAGGCACGAATGGTCTGATCCTGACATTGAACAAGTCAGGAAAGATAAAAAGGCCATGAACATTCTGTTCAATGGAGTTGATGTAGACATGTTTGACAACATTATCAACTGCAAAACTGCCAAGGAAGTCTGGGATACTATACAGATAATCTGTGATGGCACTGAGCAAGTTAGAGAAAATGAGATGCAGCTCTTGATTCAGCAATATGAGCATTTTCACAATGAGGAAAGTGAGTCACTCACTGACATTTTTAGTAGATTTCAAAAACCACTAAATGCTCTTAAGTTGCATGGAATAGTCTATCAGACTAAAGACTCTAATCTGAAATTCCTTAGATCTCTTCCAAAGGAATGGAAACCAATGACAGTCTCATTAAGAAACTCACAAGATTATAAAGAGTTTACTTTGGAGAGACTGTATGGCATCCTGAAGACCTATGAGCTTGAGATAGAGCAGGATTAAAGGATGGAGAGAGGAAAGAAGAAAAGAGGATCCATTGCACTAGTTGCTGATTTGGAAAAGGAGAAGGAAGTGAAGATGGAAGCCGTTGAGTCAACTTCTAAGGTCTGTGAAAGCAAGGGCAAGGGGATTGCAGTAGAAAGTGAAGATTCATTGAGTCAAGATGACATGGAGGACATTGATGAGCACCTAGCATTTCTTTCTAGGAGATTTTCCAAGCTCAAGTTTAAGAAGAACTTTGGAGCAGCCAAGCCAAATAGAAACATGGTGGATAAGTCAAAATTTAAATGTTTCAAATGTGGCTTGGCAGGTCATTTTTCAAATGAGTGTAGAAAGTCAGATTCCAGTATGAAAAGGTTTGAGCCGGTGGATTATAAGCAAAAATACTTTGATCTACTCAAACAAAAGGAAAGGGCTTTTATTACACAAGAGAATGACTGGGCAGCAGATGGTTTGGATGAAGATGAAGATGTCAGCTATGTCAATCTAGCCCTAATGGCCAAGTCTGATGAAACAGAGACAAGTTCCTCAAGCAATCAGGTAATTACTACAAACCTTGCATATTTATCTAAAGCTGAGTGTAATGATGCCATAAATGACATGTCTACAGAATTATATCATTTGCGTGTTACACTTAAGTCTCTTACTAAAGAAAATGCTAAAATCAAAGAAAACAACTTGTTTTTAAGTGAGAGGAATAATGTGCTTGAATCTCAGTTTGTTGATTTTGAGAAACTAAGGATTGAGTGTAAGATTGCCAAGGAGGAATTAACTGAGTCCTTGAAAAAGGAAGAGATTTTAAAGAAGCAGCTCGAGCGTGAACAAGAGGTGATTAAAGCATGGAAAACATCCAGGGATGTTCATGCTCAAATCACCAAAGTTCAAGGAATTGAGTTGTGATGAAGCCTGGAAAAAGAATAAAGAGAAACTAGAACCTAATTTGGTAGATGGTTTGCTGACAGATGTAGGCTCGACGATGATGAGGACTATCCGTCGGATAACAAAAAGTGTTATCCGTCGAAAGATGAGATTCTTCATCCGTCGGCTGTGAGCAAGCCCATTAGCAAAGCCAAACTAATCAAGCTAAATGAGAAGTATGGGTCTGTTTCCAAGAACTTTGTTTCAGGAGAGTCAAGTCAAGTTAAGAAAGGAAAAAGGGCTAATGTTGGTCACATGACTGTCAAACAGTTAAGTGACAGACTTAAGAAAATTGAGATAAAAACAGAGACTAAAAGGAAAAACAACAGGAATGGTAAAGTAGGGATTAACAAACACAATAACTACACACCTGATAAATATGCTCCTAGAAAAATATGTGTCAAGTGTGGTAGTGTAAATCATTTGTCTGTTAATTGCAAATCTGCCATGCCTACTCCCATGTCTGTTCAGTCTCAATTTCCTAACATGAATGCCATGCCTCCCATGCCTGTTAATGCTATGCCTACACAGAATATGAATGCACAGTTTGCTAATATGCCATTTGCACCTAATCCATATTATGCTGCATACAGTATGCCTCAAATGCCATTTAGCATGCCTTACTGGAATAACATGTTTACACCAAGCATGCCATTTCTTGTTAGCCATAATATGCATGATAATTCTGTTGCATTAAATGGTTTTAAAGGTCCAACCCAAATAACTAAGGAAGAATCTGAAATTCCTAAGTCAAATGAGTTAAGACCTAAGAAACAGAAGAAGAAAGCTAACAAGGCAGGACCCAAGGAAACTTGGGTACCAAAATCAACTTGATTTGATTTTGATGTGTGCAGGGAAACCGAAGGAATCTTTGGTACTTGAACAGTGGTTGTTCAAGACACATGACGGGTGATTCTACCCTGCTCACAGAGTTTAAGGAGAGAGCTGGCCCAAGTATTACTTTTGGAGATGACAGCAAGGGTTATACTGTGGGATATGGCTTGATCTCAAAGGACAATGTCATCATTGAGGAAGTTGCCTTAGTGGATGGTCTCAAACACAATCTGTTGAGTATAAGCCAGCTTTGTGACAAAGGCAATTCAGTAACCTTCAACAAAGAAGCCTGTATTGTGACTAATAATCAAAGCAACAAAGTGGTTCTCACTGGTGTGAGAAGAGGAAATGTGTACCTAGCTGATTTCAACTCAACTAAAGCAGAATCTGTAACTTGTCTTCTCAGTAAAGCAAGTCAGGATGAAAGTTGGCTATGGCACAAGAAGCTATCTCATTTAAACTTCAAGACCATGAATGAGCTGGTAAAGAAATAATTGGTAAGAGGTATTCCTCTAGTGGAGTTTTCAAAGGATGGACTGTGTGATGCCTGCCAAAAAGGGAAGCACATCAAAACATCATTCAGGAAGAAACTTGATTCAGCAATTGAAGAGCCTTTACAACTGCTTCACATGGATTTGTTTGGACCAGTCAATGTATTGTCCATCTCAAGGAAAAGATTTTGCCTAGTAATTGTAGATGATTTCTCAAAGTTCTCTTGGACATATTTTCTAAAGTCTAAAGATGAGGCTAGTGAAATCATCATCAATCACATAAGGCAAGTCAACAATCATCCTGATTTCAAAGTTAGAAGAATCAGGAGTGACAATGGAACTGAGTTTAATAATTCTGTCATGAGAGCATTTTGTGAAGAAAATGGGATACTGCATGAGTTTTTAGCAGCAAGGACTCCACAACAGAATGGAGTAGTGGAAAGGAAGAACATATCACTTATTGAAGTTGCAAGGACAATGCTTGAAGAATCTAAACTACCAACATATTTCTGGGCTGAAGCTGTAAATCAAGCAAGATGCATGACTCCCTATCAATTGTTCAAGAACAAGAAGCCAACTCTAAACTTTCTTCATGTTTTTGGCTGCAAATGCTATATCTTGAGAAATCAAACTGATCAAAATGGGAAGTTTGATGCTAAAGCAGATGAAGGAATTTTTGTTGGATATGCTGTTGGTAAAGCATATAGAGTCTACAATCTAATAACCAACATTGTTATGGAATCTATACATGTTGTGTTTGATGATAAAAAGATTGAAGGACTGAAAGATGGAGATTACCATGAGAGCCTCAAATTCGACAATGTGGATATGGTTAGTGATGACAGTGATGATGAGAGTGATCAAGAAACAGTGTCCAAGGATAATGCAGACATATCTACCACCAATGAAGCACAAAACTCAACATCCGTCGAGTTGCATAATGCTTCATCCGTCGGAAGGCAATCTGTGTTATCCGTCGGAAGATAACCTGCCTCATCCGTCGGTACTCAAAATTCACCATCCGTCGGGTTATCAAAAGGAGCAGGAGGTCAAGACAGATCACCTATGGAAAATTCTCCTTTCTCAAAACAAAGATCCACAAACTCAGGGGGAGTTTCTAGCAATCAAACCTCAATCACTCATCAAGACAATCATGAGGTCTCTTCATCTAGAGCCAATCTACCTCAACAAAGGAAATGGACAAAAGATCACCCCTTTGAGCTTATCATTGGTGATGTTTCTTCTAGAGTTCAAACAAGAAGAGCAACTCAGGAAGAATGTCTATATAGCAGCTTTCTATCAAAGGATGAACCAAAGAAGGTAGAAGAAGCTTTGTTGGATCCTAATTGGATTTTAGCTATGCAGGAGGAGCTAAACCAATTTGAAAGGAATAATGTATGGAAGCTGGTACCCACGCCTAAAGGAAAGAATCCAATAGACACCAAGTGGGTATTCAGAAACAAGATGGATGAAAATGGCATAGTAATCAGGAATAAAGCTAGATTGGTTGCTAAGGGTTATTGTCAGCAAGAAGGAATAGATTTTGATGAAACTTTTGCTCCTGTTGCAAGACTTGAAGCCATCAGAATCTTCTTAGCCTATGCAGCCCATGCCAATTTCAAGGTCTATCAAATGGATGTCAAAAGTGCCTTTCTAAATGGAGATTTGGAGGAAGAAGTGTATGTTAGTCAACCTCCTGGTTTTGAAGATCTAAATTTTCCAGAATATGTCTATTATCTTCTGAAAGCACTTTATGGACTGAAGCAAGCACCTAGAGCCTGGTATGACACTTTATCAAAGTTCCTTTTGGAAAATCATTTCACAAGAGGTACTGTAGATAAAACTTTATTTTTCAGAAATGTTAATGGCTCTAGTATACTTGTTCAAATTTATGTGGATGATATTATTTTTGGCTCTACAGATGAGAAACTTTGCAAAAAGTTTGCCAAATTAATGCAAAGTAAGTATGAAATGAGTATAATGGGAGAACTAACTTACTTTCTTGGTTTACAAGTTAAGCAAGTTAGTGATGGTATATTCATTAGTCAAACTAAATATATTTTTGATCTTTTAAAGAAGTTTGATCTAATGGATTGCACATCTGCAAAAACTCCCATGGCCACTGCAACTAAGCTTGAACTAAACACTACTGAAAAGTCTGTGGATATTTCAAGTTATAGAGGCATGGTTGGCTCACTTCTGTACTTAACAGCTAGTAGACCAGATATAATGTTTGCTACATGTTTATGTGCTAGATTTCAGGCTGATCCTAGAGAATCTCACTTAATAGCTATTAAGAGAATTTTCAGATATCTCAAGGGAACACCAAAACTTGGCATTTGGTACCCTAGAGATTCTGATTTTGATCTAACTGGTTATTCAGATGCAGATTATGCAGGTTGTAGAATTGATAGAAATAGCACAACAGGAACTTGTCAATTTCTAGGAAACAAGCTTGTGTCCTGGTTCAGTAAAAAGTAAAATTCAGTTTCTACTTCTACAGCTGAAGCTGAATATATTGTTGCCGGCAGTTGCTGTGCACAGATATTATAGATGAAAAATCAATTGCTAGACTATGGTTTGCAAGTTGAAAGGATTCCTATTTCCTGTGATAACACAAGTGCAATTGCCATCACTGAAAATCCAGTGCAACATTCAAGGACAAAGCACATAGAAATCAAGTACCATTTCATAAGGGAACATGTGATGAATGGTACTGTGGAATTACATTTTGTTCCAAGTGAGAAGCAACTTGCAGATATCTTTACCAAGCCACTGGATGAATCCACCTTTTCAAGGTTGGTAAGTGAGTTAGGTATGCTTAATTACTCTTAAATTTATCTGAGTTATTTTGCAAGTTGTAATGTAGCCAGAAATTTAGTTGATCTTTAAGTCTTGGATGAAATTTTGGCTAAGTCAAAATTTGCATCTCGACGGATGACCCTTATCCATCGAGGTTAGTCATCCGTCGATATACTACTTGCTAATAAAAGTCAATTATTTTTCTGGAATACTTTATGACTCGACGGGTATCAGTTTATCCTCATCCGTCGAATTGTCTAAATCTCAGCCGTTAATTCCCTGAACATTATCCATCGAGTATACTTACAGTTTGTAAGTATTACACGACGGATAATGGGTGGAATTTTTACAGTTTACTTTTAAACGGCTATTTTAGGCAATTTCTATTGGTTAATTTACTTCTCTTTATTATTTTTGTCAGTTATTTTTGAGATAGTATAAAAGCTTATTTTATTCCAATTATTTTCTTTTATCATTCTCAAATTCAACTGATGTTATTTCATTCTCTCTCAAGCAAATATTCTCTTTCTCTTCAAGCTTTCATTCTCTAACAATGGCACATGTAGTAAAGATTATGTCTCAAACTGGGTTCATTTATGAGAAGAACAACTTCACTGCTTTGGTCAATAAGGGTATTCAACAATCAGAGGACTATCACAAGATGATGGATTTTGTGAAGAATTGCAAGCTAAATTACGCCATGCTGGAGTCACCCATAATCTTCTGTGAAGTTGTTGAAGAAATGTGGACCACTACTATCTACAACTCTGCTGACAAGACCATCACTCTAACCATCATAGGTAATGAGTTCTGTATCAATAGTGATGTAACAAAAGCATGTTTCAAAATTCGTGATAATAATGTGACTTCTCCACACAATGACACTAATATTATCAATATGCTTAATTCCATGCATTATGCACTTCCTACTACTAAACTAAGTGATATTAGGAGATTGGGTCTTAGGAAGGAGTGGAGTTTCTTGTGTGATGTGGTTACTAAAGTTTTCTCTGGAAAAGTCAGTAATTTTGATTCAATAAATATTTCCATGCTTAACATGCTATACATGCTAGTTACAGATAAATTTTATAATTTCAGTGACCTTGTCTTGATTGAGTTAGGTTTTAAACTAGGTGAGTTAGCTAAAAGAGGAAAGAATGTGTATTATGCTAGATTTTCCATGTTATTGGCTAACCATCTATATCAAGAGATTGTACTTGAGAACCCAAATAATAAACTGGTTTGTTGGGTTCAAGAGAGAAGTCTCATTGCAGATTTGAACAGAGCCAACCATCACAGGGAAGTGCCAATGTTCTATTTTCCTGTAATGCAGGCACCTCAGGTAAGTGAGGTAAGTTCATCCATCCCTTCAACTATTCCAACCTCCTCAATTTCTTTGAGTTCAGGAGTAGTTATGGCAACTGTGACAATGACCAAACAGTTGCCTACCAAAGCTGCCAAAACTAGTGCTATTTCTAAATCCAAATCAAAGAAAACCCCCTCTGGTATCTCTCAAAAGGTACCAGTTGAAAAATCCACCAAAGCAAAAGATGGGAGTGTGAAGGAGGGTAAGTTAGGTGAGGGAAGGGGTGAACATCAAAGAAACCCCAAGAATAAGGATGGAGAGTTGAGTGAACCCCAGCCTAGCCACACTGCAGTTTCCCAACAAACTGCAGTGCTTAAAAAGGATAAAAGCTCACTTCTAGCTACATCCTCCCAAAAGGATGCAGTTATTGAACAAAGCTCTCAGCCAAGAGCACAGGCCAAAAGGTTTAGGGACACAAGCTCACCCCAAACTTACACAAGAAAGAAGAAATCTAAAACCTCTGGGGATACACAGGGCACACACACAGTGCAAACTGGTGCTAAAGACAATCCCTGCACTCTCTCAAATTCAGTTTGATGTGGCTCCAATAAATGTGGAGTCACAGCCAAAATCTCTATTTATAGAAGAATCTGAAACACCATACTCACCAACAAACTCTCTGGAAGTGGATATGATAAACACTTCAATTCCTGATTCCCCTTCTTTAACTCTGTTGGGGAAGCCAAAATCTAGTGCAAGTGAGCATCATCTTTTAGATGATTTGTTGGCTCACTTGCCAATTCTTTCAGATTCTATTGTGACATATGTGCCCCAAATATCCTCAATCAACACAGAGTCAACAATAGTTTCTCTTCCCACCTCATTCATTTCTACTCTCTCGATGGATATTGCTCATCCGTCGAGTAGTGATTGTATCCCGACGGATAAGCCTAACAGCAGTTATCCGTCGGATAGCATTACCACTCACTCGACGGATAAGTGTTATCCGTCGAGTATCTCTGCACAACTTCAAACTTCAATTATTTCAAGTGCAGAAGATTTAGTGGTTGTACAGTCACTCTTAGGACTGAGAGAGGAGAGTGTATTGAGTGAGAGGCTGGGTTGCTCCCAGGCAAAAGGAGAGGAAAAGAGTGAAAATCAGCAATCCATTTATTCAGGATTGGTAAAAGTGAGTGAGAGGAGTCCCACCTTAGTAGGTGAAGGTGAGGGTGTGAGGGTGGGGAGCCAGGGTGAGACCCTGATGCAACAAAAGAGAGGTTTTGAGAGAAAAGCAGGTACATAAGCTATAAGGGTGGATCCGGCCATTGCTAGTGAGTCAATGATTGTGGATGATGTTGAAAAGGAAAGACAATTTCAGCAACATTACAAAGCTGTAATTGATAACATTTCCTTGGATGCTGATACTTTTACTCATCCTGTGTCAACCTATCAATTATTCACTGCTCAGGGCAATGAGGAGGAAGAAAAGACATTAAATCTGGTGCATACTTCAGAATCTCTGAAAAGGGACAAAACTGCTGTCAATTTAATGCCTCCTACAGCTGATGAGCCATCTGAAGAATTTGGAGTAAATTCTAATGATGATGACTCTATTTCTTTGGATGGAAGCATGAACTTAGGGGGAGATGAAGGCCCAAGTTCTGTTCCAAATTTACTTGAATGGGCATGGACAAAGGAATCTACACCAGGACAATTTGGTGTATCTTTGGTTAAACAGGTCATGGCTATTCAAAAGGCCCTTCAGGAAACTTCAGATGCTGGTACCAAGGCTATTCTTCAAGCTCACCTAGACTCTCTACATCTCAAGAAAATCCAGCAATTAAGACAGAATCTGAGTGTGGATGAACTCAAAAAGGATATAGCTGACTTAAAGACCTACAATTCTGAGAAGCTGGATTCAGTCATGCCATATGGTACCATGCAGGATCTATTACTAAGATTGAGGAGAGAATCAGATTTTGAAAAGAAGCTGGCCAAGCTAGAAGGTAGAGTTCAAGTTATTGAGAATTCAGTGGCTACCCTTCTTCAAAATCAACAGACTCAGACAAATCTTCTCATGCAACTGGCTAAAGCACAAGGCCTAACCCTTCAACTTGATGATAACAAAAAGGGGGAGAGAGAACCAAGTGAGGGGGAGAAACTTCAAGTTCAAATCAGCAAAGTAATTGTACCTTCAATTACTGTCTCCAAGCCACCAGTTGCAGATGGTATAGATCTAATTAAAGCAGCAGCAGCAAATTTGAAAGTTGCTGAGAAAGGAAAGTTGAGCTTGATCAACTGGGATAAGATTGATGAGGAGATTCAGAAAAAGTTTGAACTTGTCAAGGATCCAGTTAAGTCAGCCATCCATCACTCTCAACTCAAGCAAATCAGTGTGAATGAGATGAACATGAATTATCTGGAAAGAGGACAATCTTCCTGCATCAAGTCTACAAAGGCTGAAATAATTCTTAAACCAAGGGCAAACTATCCAAAATCATCTTTGAAGAACCCCTTGGACACTGTGTATGAGACACCCAAGCCTGATGAGAAGAAGCTTCTGTCAAGATCAATTGTCTTTTATAAAGATCCAGCTGATTCAGCTTCAAAAAGGAGAATTGCTAAAATATTCAGAAATGGAAAGGAAATTTGTGTGGTAGCTGGACATCCACAATTTGCTCAAGCAAAGAGAGAAGAAAAATCCAGATTAAAGCAGGAAAAGAAGCAAGCTGCTCTAGATGCAAAGAAGACTAAACAAAAGAAATAGCAGATTGCTATCTTGACCAAGCTACAGGCTGTGAATTCATCTCAACAAATTCCCTCTCAACCATCTGAAGCTGCTGAATCAAAGAAGAAAACTGAAGAACATAAGAAATCTCCAAGAAAGAAAGAATTGGCTAGAAGAACAAAAAGGAAACTGGATATTGCTGACAAAGGATTGGAAGATCAATTTCCTAAGGTACCCACACCAGCTATAACTCAAGCATCAAAGCCCTTTGTGGCATTTGAAGATATAAGGGTGGTGGATCCCTACAAGAATATTCATGGTGAACCTATTGTGCCCAAGGATGAGCCAATAAAGTGGGATAAAATACCAATTCCTGACTTCAATTTACCAATCCTTAGCAAGCCAAAAAGGACAAAGTCAAGGGCAGTCTAGAAAGTGAAGCTGTCACCACTCAAATCCAAGTCAGTAGTTAAAGCTCAACCCAAAGTCAACAAGGGAGACTACTTGTACTTGTGTGACATCAAAGAATTTTCAGATCTAAACCTCTATCAGGATGAACTGGATGCAGTGAGAGGAATTGATGCATACAGGAACCTACCTGAAAGGTTAGTGTTCAAGTACAAAGGAGGAAAGGAGATTGTGTGGCCACTTCACAAGATTCTTCAAGAAAGCCAAGTTGTACTGATTAAAGTTTATTCATCCTTCAAGAAGAACTTTGGGTTCAATGTAACTGCAAGAAGACTAGTATTGAAGAGGATTGAAGAACTAAGGAGTATTAGAGCTAAAGATGCACTACCAAAGACTCTAATCATCCCATACACAAGGAGAAGAGTGCATCTAAGGCCCTACTGGCTGATGGAGTTCATAGATGACAAAGGTGTGAGAAGATTCTTCAGGTTAGAAGACCAATTGAGTATCTCTAGCAATGAGACTCTCTTGGAAATGCAAGAAAAGCTAGATCTCTAAGAATCTGATGAACTGGAATTCCACAGGTAGCTCCAAAATCAGATTGATGAAAACAACAGGAAGCTTGGAAGAAGATCCAGACCTTCAAGAAACTAGAAAAATCTGCTCAGGCTAGAGGAGCATGTTAAAAATGACTGTGAGCCAAACCTTGTACATTTTGATTATTTGAAGCACTTTCAGTATTATCTGCTTATCTTTAAAGCTGTATGTTTAGGATGTTTTGTTATCATCAAGTATCTCTTAATTTATGGCTACAATTCCAGTAGACATAAATTGGGGGAGATTGTTGTGCATATGTTGTGTACTTGATGATTTCATAAACAAAATATCTAAGTAGATTTTACTTAGTGAAATAATGTAGCACTCGACGGATAAGAATGATAGTCCCGACGGATAACTCATTATAGCCCCGACGGATGTTAACTAATTATCCATCGAGTGAGTAGCTTATGTAATAATAAGTCTGTAGCACAGTTCTGTATACATCTTTGTATAGATTCTGTAGTAGCCTATAAGTTATGTTGACTTTAACTAGATATGCAGAGTAGGTTGATTAATTGTATATAAATGATGTCTTGTAATTCTGCATAACTGAAATGAAGTCAGGTGCCAAAATAGCTACCAACGGATGATTAACAAAGACATCGACGGATGATCAAATGACTATCAACGGATGTTAAATATAGCAGTCGGTGGATGATCAATGAAGCCATCAACGGATGTTCAGAAAGTCGACGGATGATCATATATCCAACGGATGTTCATAGAATCCAACGGATGATCATATAAAGAATTCAAATAGCAGTTGAACAGTGAAAGCTGAGCACAGCTGTCGAGATGTATACAAATCTACTGTGGAAGCCCATTAACTGGGTAATAGAGGACGAAAAGCAGCAATGCTTAAGACTGATAGTTTTTATATTTATTCAATATTTTTGACTTTGTAATCTTGGTAATATATAAACCAAGAACGTAGCAAATAGAAAAGGAGAGTTGAGATACACAAAAAAATAGAGAAATCTTTGTAAGCAGAATTATTAGCATTTCCTTATATTCTCAGCAGTTCAATTTGTAAGCAGCTGTGAGCACTCTTGCTATATTACTTATGTAAGCAGCTTAATATATATCTATGGTGGAATTGTTTAAATCCACCAGAAAGTTTTTAAAGACTCTTATTTTTAATTACTTATGTTTTGATTCAACTAAGTTTCTATTCCGCATTGTGCTAATCAAAACACTTATATCTATATTCGAGTTGAACATTTTTATTTTGAGAAAAAGGTTCAAGAATTCCATTCAACCCCCCTTCTGTAATTCTTGCTATATTGTTAAGGGTCTAATAAAGAATAGGACATTCGTTGGAGCCACCGCATACGATGATCAGTCGTAATATGATAATAGTAACCTTTTCTACTAGTAGAAGGACGACACCTTCGTATCCCAGTTATCACCATTGTCGCATTCGGGCTACGTGTCCCATTTTCGGGTCTACACATACTTCACAAGTTCCTGAGTACACAGAGTACCTTCGCCTGCGGTACCTTTTGTAGTCCATCTAGCACACATAGTACCAGAGTCTACCCCTCCCTTGTCCTTTAAAAGAATTCTGTCAATCTCGAGAACTCAAACCACATCGAAGTTCCCCAAGCGTTTTGCTTGTTGATAGAAACGACATATCTCTCTAAGATATAAGTGTATATATGTATATACGTACTTTTGAGATTTTCGGAGGAAGTTCTAAGGATGTGAGTTGACCGTTGTCAACAGATGATTAATAAGGGGAAAAAAATTCTCCTTGAAACTATATTCAAAATATTAAATAAGTCGGGATAATATTCACCGACGATCTGAAATTATTCGAATGATATTCCGAAATCAGGAAGTATATTTTAAATCAGGATCTATGATTTTTAAATCAATAATAAACCCTTTAACAATAATAATTAATTAAATAATATTTGATAAATAATGTAACATCCGGGATATCACGTGTAATTATTTTTATCAATAAATAATTTTTAAATGATTATTATGTGATTTTTGGTGAATTATCTGATGATTGGTGTGGATATGTGGATGCTTATATGTGATAAAGTATAAGTATGTTAATTTTATTATGACCAGAATAAAATATAGATAATTACAGTATTTTTCTGGTAATTTTTGGACTGTTATATGATTTTATATTGATTTATGAATTTAGTAATTATTTTCTGAATAATTACAAAATTATTTTATAAAGCCGGGAATCGTCCGACTTCAACTGTTTTTACGTTTTTACAACTCGAAACTCTTCCGAAAACTCCTTCCTAACCTAATCTGGTAATTCCGGACATTTTCCAGGTTTTGACTTTTTCGATCCGGATTACGGTGTGACCCGTGCGCGGCCCGACGCAAGATTTTCGATACGATAATCAATTCGGTGAATCAACAAAACCCGTATTCTCGAAAGACGGGATATTATTACGTTATTTTCATATATAGTGTTTATAAGAATCCCGGTTTGGATAATTATCCAATACGGGTATCGAATCAGATCATTTTTGCAGTTACTTAGCGGCTAAGCAACTAATTTAACGATCCAAAATGATCCAGAACGAACCAATATTCCGTAAATATAAATAGCATATTTCTTATTTCATTTTATTCGTTTATTCATTTACAACCAGTAAAAATATAGTAATTACAGAGAAAAACCCTAAAAACGATACGTTCTTGAGAATCAAACGTATAAACGAAGGCGTTATCGAACTCCGATTCGGGCGTGTAATATATCAAAACGAAGCTCTCTAAATCTTCTTTCTGATTCAATCATCTGTTTTTGCCCAGAAATCAAGGTATTTTTCTGATTTAATTATTTTATTTCGAATTATTTATGAATTAAAATAGAAATTTTTGTTCTTGATGTTGTTTGTATGATTTGATGGCATAATCTGGTAGATAATTTTCTCCTGGTCAATTTGGTATATTATATGTCAAAAACAGAGTTCAATAACATATAGAAAATGAGGTTTGATTTTCGGATTAATTGAATTAGGGTTTTTAATTATTATGAATGTTCTTAATCAGATTTGGGAACTTTTGATTCATTGATTCTGGGTATGTTTGAGTTACAGTAGTCGACAGATCATATCAAAACGAGTTAATTCATGTAATTATATGCACCATTGGATGCCAGTAGTGAATGGCCGGAGAAGCTCGAAGCTTCGCCGGCGTTAATGGCAGTTTCATCGGAAAAGCCGATCGGGGTCTTGTTTTCGTTGGTTATTGACGTGTCTGTGTTGCTGAAGAACTGTAGAATGATTTCCCTCAAGAAACCGGATCGAACAGCGTGTAAATAAGAAAATTGAAGCTCGCCGGAAAATATCCCCGGCCGCCGGATTCCACTGTTCTTCCGGCCGGGTTATGGATCTTTTCCGGACCCGTTTTTCGAATTAACATACCCGGTTTCGATCTCAAATTCCCCTAAATCAAAAACCTGGAACTGTTTCTGATTTCTTTATTTTAAAAATTCATATTAAATACCTGAAAAATTATTTTGACCCCGAATCTTCTTTGAAAAATCATTTTGATCGAATACCTTACGTGTTATGTGCTACGTGTTCATTGATTGATGCGTTATATGCCTATGTGGTTATGGTTTGACTGTTTTAGTCATAACTTTTAATCCGTAAATCGGATTTGGGTAAAATGAAGGGTAGATAAAAGCTTATGACGTCTATGTGACGATTAGAATAATACGAGTATGAATAATTGATAGATACTTGTGATGCATAGAAGAGTCAGCGAGGCATAAAAAAGGGAACCAGTGATCTATAAATAGAATCAAAGCGTAGAAAGAGAAGGAAAGTGATTGATAAATAGAAGCAAGGCATAAAAAGAGAAGAAAAGTGGTTGATGAGTAAAATTGTTAAATGAGTACAAGTAAAGTGGAAATCGTCGGTGATAAGGCAAGTACTTCTGAACCTTTCTTTAAAGATATATTGCAAATATTTTTGAACTGTTTCATAACATGTCACTATTATTCAAAATCACTCATGTTTTATATTGCAAGTGCTATAAACTATTTAATCTTGAACCCTGATTTTTCTTGATCTTGAGCCATAAGCCTTGTTCTTCACAAACCATTGATTGTTGAATTCCCAGATACGATCCAAACACATACAATACTACTCCACAAATATATATCTACCACATACTGATTTTGATATTGAGTTTCGTAACATACCAACCCTTATTCCTTGTTTAACAGAAGACCAATTCTTGGAACCCTTGAACCCTTGGTCTTCTACTTTCTGATTCTTCCCTGGATTGAAAGCCAATCTTTTTAAATCCCTTGTTATACCTACTTATTTTAGAATTTGATAGTTTTATAAATGTGGACCATATTCGTGGTCAGACCAGATTCGTGGTCATAATAGGCCAATGCGTGCCTTGGATCCAGTATATAGAGCAAAGCTGGGAGCCTTGCTCGGGGTTAGTGCGTGATTGATCAGCAGCCTAACCTTGATTTTAAAATGAAAAGTGAATATCCAATTTTAATCATTGCTTATTCAGAAACTTGATTCTTCTGAATCATTTCAATATGTAATTGTTTAACCTCAATTGCTGCTATGATTACTTGCTGAGCTAGTAAGCTCACTCTTGCAAAAAAATTTATGTTTTCAACAGTTGAAGAAGAAAGTGTTGGTAACGAGGATTCCTTATCCAGTGTGAGAGCTAGGATTTCCGTTTAAGTTGGATCGAGCTAGAAGGAGCTTTATATTATAGATGAGTGGTGTAAGATTGTAAGTACGATATCATTAACAATTATAAGTTGAACTAGTTGGGTTTTGGTACGATGTAATAAAGGGTAAGGTTGTAGCTTGTTTTCATACTTTAACCTGTTGCGATCCGTGGTTGTGTAAAGAAGGGTCAATGCATATAATACTTTTTATACAGGTTTAAATATTGTGGTGTGTGTTGTGAGCCCCAAACTTTCTGACCCGGGTTTGGAGAACATCACAGGTTGGTATCAGAGCTACAGGTTATAAGTCACTGAAACAAGCCTCGATTGACGGGAATGGATAGAGGGTTAGGATTAGGATTAGGAAATAGAAAGATAGAACATCGGGAGGTTGAGTGCGATCAAATATTAGGTTTTAGTGGGATTCGTGATGAAATTCGACATCCTTATCTAGCGACATGATTTTCAAATGGCGGCGACGGAAGATTCTTTTATCCCTGGATCGTCTGATCATTCGGAGCCTTCATTCAGAAGACTATCATCTGATTCACGCCCTGCTCGTTCACCGGTATTAGCCATGTCACATCCGGCTACGGTGGTTGCACCTTTTCACGTTATTATCTCATCCCCTGATGTGAGGCTATCTATTCAAGAATTTTCCCCCATACGCTGATTCTAGTTCTGCCGGATATTCAGTTGTGTGTGCATCTTTTCTGTCTACTCTACATTTTGTTCCATAACATCCGTTCAAAACGCGCCTTATGGAGTAACAACACCCAAAGGGATGGATTCGAAAGCTATAACATGTGGTGAGCACTCAAGGCATTAAGAAATGTTAGAAGAACCTAGAGTGAGGATACGCGTGTGTTGGAATATAGCTGCTACCAGGTTATAGGGAGCTACTAATGAGTATGTCCCCAATGATTATCTTGTGGAGTGAGCTAGATGGATTTTTAAAGAAATTTGAGAGGATTGGAAATCGAGAGCTTTCTTGAAATTATATGATGATGATATGATCAAGCATGGTACGTATAGAAGTAATGTGATATAAATCGACCTTGTGTTAAAAAAATAAATCTGATGATAATTGGATAGATTTGTTATACTTAGTAACCGTAAGAGATGAGAATGGGAATGTTACCAGTATGGGAGACTAGAAGTGAAGTTACGAATAAGATAGCATGCAATGGTAACTAGAGTTTTGGTTGACCAATGAAGGAAAAATGGACCCAATAAGGGTTAGAAGATATATGGAAAGGAATGGGCTCTTATCTGATTATTTTCCTAATTAGATTCCTTGGGATAGTTGAGGAGAACGACAACCAACTCATATAGTAATGACGACCATGTGTAAGATTTTCAAAATTTTAAACAGTTTTCCAAAGAGATTTTCTTCATAAAATTTTTCTAAAATTCCTTGGAACAAAATAAGTTCTAAAAACTTGGTTGTCCAAATACTACTTGAGTTTCTTGTTCGATTCAGATTATCCAGACGAATATTTGTTTTAGAAATTAGTATGGTTCGTTTAGAAGGACAAGTGGACCCGCTATTACGGAGAAACTGCTGAGAAGATTAGAGCACGAGGAATATGTCGATTCACGAGAAGCTGAGTACGAGCAAAGAAGATTAAGGTAATCTCCAGACCTTCTAAAGGGAGAACGTTATTAGGAAAAAGAGGCGAAAAGTTGAACGATTAGCAGCATATGCGAAATTTGAAGTTATAAGCATAAATCTCGTACGATTGCAAATAGAATCGTATATGAACGTGGAAGCGTGACACTAAAGTTACAAGACCTAGTAAGTGGGAAATTATCTTAATAATCGATTCAAGAAAACATTTCTGAGAACTTTCTAAAGTTGATATACGATTTGGCATGAGATCTATTGATCGGAAAAGCATTGAAGTTGTAAACAGATAAAATGCGAATGGTGACCAATGATATCATTCTTTCTTATCATTCTTATAAATCTCGAGTAAAGTATGAACTTCTTTCATGATCAGTTCTATAAGATGATTTTTGAATCCCTTTCAAATCATTCCTTTTTCAAAACATTGTTTCCTAGTTGGGAAAAGCAGTGTCATGGTGTGACGATTTGTCGAAATGATAAAAAGTCTGGTGGGACGCCACCTAATCATGTGCTGTGTGCCATATGATATGAAAGACTGGCCATCTTGAGTACTAATATGCTTGTCCTATTACTCTGTAAATCATTATTCATTCTTTCTTCTTCAATCCTGATTTGTTGATTCATGAATTTCTCCAATTGTTTCCTTGTACTCTTATCACTTATAGAAAGTTTTCAATCATAATCATATACACAAATTCCTTCTTGTGTATGGTCTACTCTTTGAATGTTTTAAAAAGGAAGTGAAATGAACCCGTGTAGCAGACGAAGTTACGTAACAAGTGTGGACAATTGCAAGCCGATGAATGGTGGACATTTACGTGCAGAGAAGAATCATTATACCGATAACGGGATAGTTGCGAAAACATCAAATCAAAGGAGGAAAATCTATATACATGATATGTTTCGAGTCTGAGATTTTGGCATGAACTGGAGTAATTAGCAAACTGTATGAGGTAAATTAACTAGAGAAACACGAAAGTAAAGCTGCATGTATCAGATAAGGCAAATGATCAATTGGGCAATAAAGGCGAATGAAGAAATTCTTAACAATAACCAGATAATCAAGTAATACGTTATGAAAATGAAGCATATCTCAACCATGTGGAAGATATTTGTCATGAAGATTCAAGATCGAAGAAATGCTAGATACAGATAAACTTTAAGTGTGTTCATCAAAGGATGGTTGAGCTTTCCCCAACTCAAGAAAATGAGTTGTGGTAAAATTTACGCTTGTAGCAGGGACGACAAAGAAGGTTCAATATGGAAAGACATAAGGGAAGATGAAGGTATGACGGTTTGACTGCAATAATTTTTAAGATGTGAAGCTTTAAAACCAAATGTACTCATTCACAAGATTTTAAGAGTGTGGGTTGAGACCAGGTGTTGGTCATCAAAGGTTGAACAAGTTAATTAATAAGGACAAGTATATACTGCCCAAGTGGACTAATTGTTAAGTAGAGAGCTTGAATTGAAACATGAACTAGAAGAATTTTAGAATAATTTGTAATTGTACTTGGTAGTGATATTCTGTTATAATCAGGGAATATGAGAAAAAGGTATGGTATAATAAGAATTGTTCGCTATAACCTTAAGTTAAATTAGAGACATTGGTTGTACTGATTAATATTACATGAGGTGGTGAATTGGTGAGTTTGGAAAGTAAAAGTGGACTGGTATATTTGAGGGATTGATTGTTGGTTATTTGGTTGATTGTGGGTGTCGGCTTGAGTCCGACTGGTAGTCAATAATGTAAAGGAGATGCTGCTCAATTTTTTTTCAGAAAATAGACTTCCCTGTGTTATGGATATTAATGTTGATACTCCAATTAGTTGTGATCTCGATTCTCGAAAGAAGTTGTTACATCCAATTCGACTACATATAATTGGTCTTTGATTTCATTTAGCTAGTCATCACTTGGTGCAATTGATCAATTAAGTAAGTTAATTGGCCAATTGTACCAAATTAATGATCAGTTACATGGAAATCAATTCCCATTAGATTAAGTCAAATTTTGATGTGACTTTCAAATCCGAAATCTAAACAATGAGGAATTGGGGAGAAGTAAGGACGCTAGTAGAATTCAGAAATTACTGGAAATGTGTGAGCTTTTACTTGGATGAGCATGCCCTTCATAATGGACAAGAGAAATAAAAAGTCATTTGTATGGAAAAGTGAGAAGACTGTTTTCAAGAGCTAAAGATTTAAGATGAAGCAACGAGAAGAAAGGAAGAAGGGGATGGAATAAAGCAGAGATTAATAGTTACATCAATATGGATTTTATTAGACAGTCAAGGATATTTTTATCATCTGCAACAAAGTTTTATCAAAGAACGTCTTGTTTCTAAATTGTTGTGATAATCATACAATAAATGATCTGTCAAGTATTTCTGTTTTGGACTAAGTGTGAGATATAGTTTTAATTCAGCTTCTGAATGATGTTGATACTTAGGTTGTTGTTAGATATCAGAAGTGGTATTAATACAGATGATTGATGTTTACTTCAGAATGGGACATTGTGAGCATCAAAGTTCGTATTAATATCTAATTTGATATGACAGCAAAATGAGTATTAATGTCAAGAGTTCGGCTTTGAATAAGCTATGTGAATGAAGAACGGAGATGAAAAATGAGGTGGAATCAAAAGGATGATAAAGAAACTATATAAGAAGCCAGGATATAGGCAAGATATGGGTAACATGAACGACAACGAAGATGGTTGGAGTTGAGCAAGAACTATGATTGCACGATTAACTATCACCCAGGAAAAGCAAACGTAGTAACAGATGCATTAAGAAGATAGGAAAAACCGAACGTGTTGACTGTGTCAGAAGAATCATACAAAGAATTTCAAAAGTTAAATTTTGATGCCAGAACTTCCAAACCTAACGATGCAAAAATGTATAGTATGACTTTTCAGCCAGGTTTGCTAGAGAAGGTAAAGAAATGTCAAGGGAAAATAAAAGATTAAGATATTAACTGTTAAAGGAAAAAATATATTTATACTCAAAAAGATGATCAAGACATTCCTAGATTTTATTTCAGAATTTGGGATTCCAATAGTGACAGAATTGAAGGATGGAACTTTATAAGAAACTTACAACTCAAGACATTCGGTCTGTCCATGAAGTTCCAATGTGTATAGAGATTTAGAGGGAAATTATAGGTGGCCAGATATGAAGAAAGGAAAGGTGGGATAGATTAGCAAATGTTACACGTATCGAGGACTTAAGGCGGGACATCAAAGACTAGACGGATATATTTCGCCAAGAAACGTTATGGTGATGCCACCTGAGAACCAAAGGTGAGGAAAACATTAATTGCATTATTATTGATAGGTTATTTAAAGCTGATCATTCTCATTTAGTAATAAACAGTTTATTCCATAGGTGGGTTAGTTGCTGCTTGAAGAAATGGTGGTATGTCATCAAATCCAGGAACTAGTTGTAGATGATTAATATTGTGTGATTTTAAATTTGACAAGAATATTCAGAATACGATAAATTATGTCGAACTAGAAAGGTATGTACTACTTCTAGAGGAATGGATATTAAGTAAAGCGGAACTAAAAAGATAGGAATTTGGTTGAACAATGATAACTCAAGAGATTCAAGCTACTCCGAAGGTATGATACGAGACATAGTTGTCAAAGAAAATTTTCTGATAGTATGGCATAAGGAAAGAATAAACATTATATGTGATTAGATGTCAAGGAAAGCATTGCGGTCAGTTTCATATGAGAACTCCTTAGAATCAAAATAAATGATGATATGGGTTAAAAATATGCCGGTGATACCTCCAGGTTAGTGTACTTTCTTTAAAATGGTAAGATTTCTTCGCTCAACATCCTCGATTGTGCTTCAAGGAAAATAAAATATGGTGATAAGTCTGTGCGTCAGTCATATTCCGTCAAGATCTTCTCGTTAATTCTTAACTCTGGAATAATCTCGAGAATGTTAGAAATCGAATACGCCATGGCTCCAGTATATCAATTGTAGATGGACGAGAAGATTAAAAGAACGATTAAAATGCTTCGAATGCGATTAGAAGTGAAAGAGAATAGAAGGCAGTGCACCTTTGCCACGAATTACTAGAATTACAAAGAAAAGATAATAAGTAAGCATTATGATGGTCCTTTTGAGACAGTAAATAGTCAGGATAAGTGTAAGTAAGTTGGCTTCACCGCCACACGTTTAGCAGATTCATAGGGTATTTATACGTGTATACTCAGGAAAAGTAATTTAGCTCCACTATATATAAAATGGAGACTTGGGTTGAATTATATGAGCATCAGATGGACTATGATGCCAATAAGAGGTTGTTAAGTAGTGAGTGATGCTGCGAGTAAAAGTTTATGAAAAATTGTAAGGTTGAAAGATCAACCTGAGAAAATAGAAGTAAGATACTTGAATATATCATTATCTGATCCTTAGTATGATTCTGAGGACAGAATCCTTTTAAGGGGGGAAGGATGTAACATCCGGGATATCACGTGTAATTATTTTTATCAATAAATAATTTTTAAATGATTATTATGTGATTTTTGGTGAATTACCTGATGATTGGTGTTGATATGTGGATGCTTATATGTGATAAAGTATAAGTATGTTAATTTTATTATGACCAAAATAAAATATAGATAATTACGGTATTTTTCTGGTAATTTTTGGACTGTTATATGATTTTATATTGACTTATGAATTTATTAATTATTTTCTGAATTATTACAAAAAAAATTTTAATAAAGCCGGGAATCGTCCGACTTCAACCGTTTTTACGTTTTTATAACCCGAAACTCTTCCGAAAACTCCTTTCTAACCTAATCTGGTAATTCCAGACATTTTCCGTGTTTTGACTTTTTCGATCTGGATTACGGTTTGACCCGTGCGCGGCCCGACGCAAGATTTTCGATACGATAATCAATTCGGTGAATCAACAAAACCCGTATTCTCGAAAGACGGGATATTATTACGTTATTTTCATATATAGTGTTTTACAAGAATCCCGGTTTGGATAATTATCCAATACGGGTATCGAATCAGATCATTTTTGCAGTTACTTAGCGGCTAAGCAACTAATTTAATGATCCAAAACGATCTAGAATGAACCAATATTCCGTAAATATAAATAGCATATTTCTTATTTCATTTTATTCATTTATTAATTTACAACCAGTAAAAATATAGTAATTACAGAGAAAAACCCTAAAAACGATACGTTCTTGAGAATCAAACGTATAAACGAAGGCATTACCGAACTCCGATTCGGGCGTGTAATATATCAAAACGAAGCTCTCGAAATCTTCTTTCTGATTCAATCATCTGTTTTTGCCCATAAATCAAGGTATTTTTCTGATTTAATTATTTTATTTCGAATTATTTATGAATTAAAATAGGAATTTTTGTTCTTGATGTTGTTTGTATGATTTGATGGCATAATCTGGTAGATAATTTTCTCCTAGTCAATTTGGTATATTATATGTCAAAAACAGAGTTCAATAACATATAGAAAATGAGGTTTGATTTTCGGATTAATTGAATTAGGGTTTTTAATTATTATGAATGTTCTTAATCAGATTTGGGAACTTTTGATTCATTGATTCTGGGTATGTTTGAGTTACAGTAGTCGACAGATCGTATCAAAACGAGTTAATTCATGTAATTATATGCACCATTGGATGCCTGTAGTGAATGGCCGGAGAAGCTCGAAGCTTCGCCGGCGTTAATGGCAGTTTCATCGGAAAAGTCGACCGGGGGCTTGTTTTCGTTGGTTATTGACGTGTTTGTGTTGCTGAAGAACTGTAGAATGATTTCCCTCAAGAAACCGGATCGAACAGCGTGTAAATAAGCGAATTGAAGCTCGCCGCAAAATATCATCGGCCGCCGGATTCTGCTGTTCTTCCCGCCGGGTTATGGATCTTTTCCGGACCCGTTTTTTGAATTAACAGACCCGGTTTCGATCTCAAATTCCCCTAAATCAAAAACCTGGAACTGTTTCTGATTTCTTTATTTTAAAAATTCATATTAAATACCTGAAAAATTATTTTGACCCCGAATCTTCTTTGAAAAATCATTTTGATCGAATACCTTACGTGTTATGTGCTACGTGTTCACTGATTGATGCGTTATATGCCTATGTGGTTATGGTTTGACTGTTTTAGTCATAACTTTTAATCCGTAAATCGGATTTGGGTAAAACGAAGGGTAGATAAAAGTTTATGACGTCTATGTGACGATTAAAATAATACGAGTATGAATAATTGATAGATTCTTGTGATGCATAGCAGAGTCAGCGAGGCATAAAAAAGGGAACCAATGATCTATAAATAGAATCAAAGCGTAGAAAGAGAAGGAAAGTGATTGATAAATAGAAGCAAGGCATAAAAAGAGAAGAAAAGTGGTTGATGAGTAAAATTGTTAAATGAGTACAAGTAAAGTGGAAATCGTCGGTGATAAGGCAAGTACTTCTGAACCTTTCTTTGAAGATATATTGCAAATATTTTTGAACTGTTTCATAACATGTCGCTATTATTCAAAATCACTCCTGTTTTATATTGCAAGTGCTATAAATTATTTAACCTTGAACCCTGATTCTTCTTGATCTTGAGCCATAAGCCTTGTTCTTCACAAACCATTGATTGTTGAATTCCCATATACGATCCAAACACATACGATACTACTCCACAAATACATATCTACCACTTACTGATTTTGATATTGAGTTTCGTAACATACCAACCCTTATTCCTTGTTTAACAGAAGACCGATTCTGGGAACCCTTGAACCCTTGGTCTTCTACTTTCTGATTCTTCCCTTGATTGAAAGCCAATCTTTTTAAATCCCTTGTTATACCTACTTGATATTACGAATCACCCTATGCTTCAAGATAAATGATTTTTATGATTCAGCTTATTGATTTACATTGGTTATCATATTAAATTGTTTTAGAATTGGATAGTTTTATAAATGTGGACTAGATTCGTGGTCAGACCAGATTCGTGGTCATAATAGGCCAATGCGTGCCTTGGATCCAGTATATAGAGCAAAGTTGGGAGCCTTGCTTGGGGTTAGTGCGTGACTGATTAGCAGCCTAACCTTGGTTTTAAAATGAAAAGTGAATATCCAATTCTAATCATTGCTTATTCAGAAACTTGATTCTTCTGAATCATTTCAATTGGTAATTGTTTAACCTCAATTACTGCTATGATTACTTGTTGAGCTAGTAAGCTCACTCTTGCAAAAAATTTTATGTTTTCAACAGTTGAAGAAGAAAGTGTTGGTAACGAGGATTCCCTGTCCAGTGTGCGAGCTAGGATTTCCGTTTAAGTTGGATCGAGCTAGCAGGAGCTTTATATTATAGATGAGTGGTGTAAGATTGTAAGTACGATATCATTAACAATTATAAGTTGAACTAGTTGGGTTTTGGTACGATGTAATAAAGGGTAAGGTTGTAGCTTGTTTTCATACTTTAACCTGTTGCGATCCGTGGTTGTGTAAAGAAGGGTCAATCCATATAATACTTTATATACAGGTTTAAATATTGTGGTGTGTGTTGTGAGCCCCAAACTTCTGACCCGGGTTTGGAGGGCATCACAGTATTTATTATTCGAACCATAAAATATAGTTGAGGTAATATGATCGTTGGGAAATCGTTTTTAATAAAATTTCGAGGTATTTTAATGTTTCGTAAGTGGACGTTGAGTCCCTTTTAAAATGTACTACTATGGACTTATAATCGTCCAAAATATCTCCGGGATGATTCCCGGATTTATACTTTATAAAACAAAACTGACCGACTTTCGATCTTACGACTTATACATCACGCTCTACTGTAGCGTTAATATTCTTAATTAAAACACCTCCGGAATACTTCCGGGTTTTCATCAATTTTTACTGACCGATCCTCAGTCTAAAATATATACACGCCACGCTACTCGCTAGCGTCAACATTCTCAATTATAAACTCCTCCGGGATACTTCCGGATTTTTATAAGCTTACACCGACCGGCTCTTGATCTAAATATAATATTTCGAACTCGGTATGAACATATACTAGAAATTATCAACAATTGAGTAATGTAATACATCTCAAACTTCGTAAAACAGTTTAAAACAATCTCATGCATATATCACAGTTTTGTAAAATATTCACAACACAAAAGTTCTTAAAAGGTAGGGTTTGAAAACTTGCCTGGGTATCTCGAGGTGGAGGATGCTTTAGGTTCCGCTCGGAAATCTATAATCATAAACACAATTCGTTTTATTAGGTCCCGTCCTAATTTACGGCGACTCGCACTCATGCACTACTTATTATACACCATCTCAACTTATACTACCCTTATTATTCCATTAAGTTCTTATTCACATTATGGTCACTTCATTTTTTTAAGTATCTTAGGTTCATTTTCATTTTCGCCGTCGGCTCCGCTTATGGATTCTACGGTTTCTAATCGCGCGATCTCGGCTCCGATATTTTTATAAAACTGAAAAATCATTTTTTTCACTTGAAATTTTTATGACATTTAGGAAACTCAATATGTTACTCTCTATAAAAATTTCATGATTTATGAACACTTTTAAGTCGATCCTTTATATTTTCAAAGTTTGTGATTTGTAGCAGTTTTTGTCGCGTAAATCACTTTTACTAAAACGACCATAACTTTTGATCCGTAAATCGGAATCAAGCGATTCAAGCGCCTAAACGATCTTTATAACATTTCCTATCATAATCAAGGGTTATGTTTCAAGAAACTACAGTTTACAACTCCAGGATTTTCTGCAGAAACTTAAAGTTACGATTCATTGGTTTTAACGGAGTTACGTTTACGATCGGGGTTTCGTTTACGCCCTAACTCTAAACACAACCACGAACAATAATCATTTCATCATCGACACACAAACTCCTCTCAAGAACATCATGTTCTTAAGGCAACAACAATCAACCTTAAATCTACTTAACTTAAACTTCAAGATCTCAATAATAGAACTTCTTAAACTAAGTTTTCTACCACATACTAAATGGATCTTAAAAATGAAACTTAAATAAAGTTGGGCCAAAGATTTTTACCTTACTTGAAAGCTTGAGATGTGTTCTTGAGGATGGTGGAGGCTTGGAAGTGCTTGGTATGATTTTTGGAACCTAAAACCACCATTGAAATCAAGAAACCAAAGAGGAGTTACTATTCACACTATTCACTAGTGACTTTCTTGATTTTATTTCACCCATCAACCCTTGATAAAAAGAGATGAAAGAATTTTATTACCTTAGTTTGATTGTTAGGAAGCTTTAGAATTAATGGGATAATTTTACCATGGCTAGATTTTGAGATTTGAAATTGAATTCTCCCATTTTTCTTCAAGGGGCCGAATGGAGCAATGGTGAAGGGGGGGGGGTATTTATACTTGCTTCCCTTGGTTGCTTTGCTAGGTTGCTTCTAGGAAATGGGGGTGATATCTTTCCTTGATCTTTATTCTTCCTAGGTTGAATCCTAGGTTTATTCTTGTTGCAAATCTTGGGGACAAATCTTAGGTAGCTTCCTGGAAACTACTTGTGTTAGCTTCCTTAGCACATTATTTGGATAGCTTGCTTGATCATCCTATGGTTAGCTTACTATTTGATAAAGTAACCATGGTTACTTTATTACCATGGTTTAGTTAGTGCGTTACGTTTATTTAATCGTTTACGCGTTCACTCGGTTGCTTAAACGTTTTCGTAATACTTACTCGTAAATGGTTCGCGACGTAATTCCTTTCGTATTTATTCCTTATATTTTTAATTATCATACTTGAATATAAATCCGTAGGGTCTTAATCTTGTAATTATATTGTGATTCCCGAAACTCTCGATGAGTCGTAAATACGGTCGTTTTTCAAAGTTCGTTTTCTTCGAAAACTAATAGCGTTTACATACACTCATTTGGTACGTATAATCGTAATATCAACTCTGAAACTCATCTTCTCATGCACTACATAGTGTGGGCTCAAAAGTTTTTCCCGTCCGTCAGGGTTACTATTCATTAAACGTTTTACAAGGTCTCAAAAATTCAAGTTATTATATTACCATTCATAAGGGTCTTTTACCGATGTCAAAAATTTGGGTTCTTACAATTGATCCAGGTCCTGATCCGGGTCCTGATACGAGGAGGATTGTTGTTCACACACAGGCATATTTTCTCATGGTTGTTGGTTCTGTTTTGTTTCCTACCAGTAGTTGGAATGCGGCGCACCGAAGTACATTAGACACCTCCGTAGCCTTATGGGTGTGCATATATGGTCCTAAGATTCTGTGATTCATTCATATTTATACAAGGGGTTGGAGCATGCACAGAAGGGGGAAGGGAGAAGTGGATTGCTTCTTGTACGTGGTTGTTGCAGTTGTGGGCATATGAGCGGTTCTTGATCAGGAGACCTCTTCCCGATCCTATTAGGGATTCATATCTAGTTGCTGAGTTCTGGGCTAGGCCGATTGATGAGGTGGTTGCTAAGGAGGAGAATGAGGTGGATGAGGAGACCGAGGAGGAGCCTAAGGGGAAGAAGGGGGAAAAGGTGAAGGAGGTTAGGGGAAGAAGATAAGGGAGGTGGATGAGGTTAAAAGCAAGTCCACCAGTATCTTAGTGTGTTCCTTAAATATATCATAAAATAATAAGTCTTAGTGACTTAAGACATTGTTTTATATTTGAACTCCAATAATAATCCTTATACATATCCTTTATTATTATTATTATTATTATTATTATTATTATTATTATTATTATTATTATTATTATTATTATTATTATTATATTATATTTGTAAAGAATTGGACAAAAAAGGAAGGAAGAGAGAGAAAATGAATAAAAAAAGAGGGATAATTGAATCTTTTATTGACAAAAACCAAAGAAGTGGATGGTTAGTGGATCCTTACTAATAAGGTATGAGATGTTACTCTTAACTTTTCAAGAGATTACTAAGAGACTGTTGCAGCATTATTTTTGCTCAAAATCCTTATAAGCTTAGTTAAGAGCTCATATAAGTAATCTGTTGGACTTGCTCCAAGGGTAAGGGTAGGGGAGAGGGAGGGAATGGTAATGGGCAGACTGAGGATGTTCCTGATGATGCTATGGATGAGGATGTTCCTGGGTATGAGATTGTTGTTGTGGTTAAAAGAAAACGGGGTACTGGTAGGCATGATAGTAGATTAGCGCCTCATCATAGTTTGTCAGATTATAGAGGATGGAGTTGCAGCTGATATTACGAATTTTATTTTTTGTTTTCAACATCTCTTTCATCAATTTTTCTAGTATTTTTGCATACGTAATTCAAGAGCCGTGTTTTGAATTCTATTTAATTTAGAGATGGTTTAACTTAAGGAGAATCCAATTTGAACAACCAAGTAACAGGGGAAAACTAGTTGTGAATTTATAGGGGAACTTGAAATTTTATTAGAATAATAAAATAGTTTTATTTTTTGGGTGAAATCTATATTTATTATTAGTGGAGAACGAGACATATATATATACATAGATAGAGTAGGGTTTTTGTTCTTGGTCTCTTTTATTGGACAAGCTTGGATCTCGATTTCTCCATTAATATAAAGTTAAAGGTATTTTATTTTTTCTTTATTATTAGTATATGTTTTTTTTGACTAATTTGGCTTATAAGCCTTACAATTGAGTATCTGTTCTAACAAATCTCGGGGGTGAGCGAGAATCGAACTCATGTTACCTGGGACGACAAGAGATAAGCCCTTAACCATTTGAGCTATTATTAGTATATGTTTTACATGACTTTCATCCTTATTCTTGCTATTTTTATTGTTAATATCATTAACATAAGTGTTATTTTTATACCATGATTATGTTTTGATTTGTCAATAATTTATTGCGTAAGAATAATTATAATTTATATGTTTTAATACTTAATTTATGTAATTCGTCAATAGTGATAATAGATTGAGAGATTTTAATCATTCGAGGCAAACATAAGATCAGTAAAAATGAGTGTGAGTGCGAGATTATTATTGGATTTCTGAAAGTTAATTTTTGTGAGAGATTCACTATTACTTTCATTACTCGACTGGGTAAATTGCTACATTTCTGTTACTGTTTTGGTGTAATTATGATGAAACTGAATTGACCTAAACTTTTACATATTTAATTTACATTATTTAGTTAGTTAAAAATTTTCAACACTCGCTTTCCTCTGAAAACAATTTAGAATAATTATATAAGAATTCTAGAAACTTGTTTCCTTAAGAATTCAATCCGTACCTGCATATATCTGCTATCAAAAACCAATTTGTAATTGCAATAATATAGAATTATGCATTAACTACTTACACGAAAACTTTAAAATGATGTCCGACAACTTGATAGATGACACGAAATGACACGAAAGTGTTTGCATTTAGGCACAAGACATGAAATAAGCATGAAAATCGACGAAGGATTTAACGTAGATTTTGTGTTTATCCTTCACGTATACGGCATAACAGAAAATATACGACATAAGTAAATTTATAATTTATATAAATATTTATAGTGACATATGTGTTTCTATTTATAATATATATATATATATATATTTATTTTTAAAATAATGCTTAATTTTATAACATTGCATGTATATAAATATAGATTCATGTTTACCTATTTAATTAAATATCTTAATCTATACTATCATATTAAATACGAAACATTAAAAATTTAGTTGTTGGTCCTTTGTTACCTTTATTTTGGTAACTTTAAATCTGTAATCTATACTATATCTATACTATATTATAATAGACGAAACATTAAAAGTTTGGTAGTAGGTCGGTCGGTACTTGCTGAAATTACTTAATTACCCTTACTTAATTATTTCAATTCTAATTATTGGGTCAATTAATTCTAATGCTAATTGATATTGAAATCAACTTCCTCTATTACTTTACCAATTTCAATTCTATTTTATATCGAATTCTATATCATTATAATTTATATTAAATTCAACTTCTTCTAGCAATTTATATTTTAATTCATATCGAGTTATATATTATTCTAATTTGTTACTTCGGGCTAAATTAATAAGCAAACTAAATATAATTATTAAGATTTAGCTGATATGTCGTGTGAATCAGGCTTAGACAAAATAATAATAATAATATCATTCCTCTTAAAAAAATTATACAAATGAACTTGGATAAACAAAATAATATATTTTATTTATCTAGGATAAAATATACATTATACAATTGATTCATACTAACACAAAACTAAAATAAAAATACAACTCGACCAACAAAAATAAAATAATATATACTAATTATTCAGCTAAAACAAAATTATCTTATTGATCCACACTTAAAAAAATTAAACTAAAAATATTTGATTGGTGTATTGGGCATCAAGCTAAAATAAAATAATATAAATCACTGATTCGAGATAAATCAAATTAATATTAGACTAAAAATTCGTATCATATTGATGTGAACTAAAAATTAAATTTTAATTAAAATATAAATATTATTTAAAAAAAAATAGACATAGAATTATCAATAAAACTATATCGTTCAATCAGTAATATTGTCTTTTTTCAAATATCTTTTATAGAATTAATGTTAATCGATTAAATAATCAACATGCTAAAATATTATTTTTTAAGGTCTCAACATAATGAAGACATTATATTTTTACCCTTAATAAAATAATAATTTCGTTATGATAACATTTCTCTCCTTACCAATGCTATCACTTTAAATAAGTTTAAATATTGTAAAAAAGTTATGAACATATACATATGTCATCTACTAATAAAATTATTATGAAGTCATATCATTTGAAGTTTTAAATGAACAAAAATCAAAATTGAATTCAAATTTTGTTTAAAAAATTATATAATATTAAAAAAAATATTTGCGATCCGTGCATCGCACGAGTTTTAAGCTAGTATGTCATAATAACCGGAATGAGGTATAATTTGTAATTTGGTTAACCTCTCATTTTGGTTATCTCTTTTCATCACGACCGTCAGATCTTCTTCATCAAATAATCATAGCCGTTAAATTTAAATACTAAAAAAATACGCTACACAAGTTTTCAAGGTTCGAATACCGTCAACAACAAATATTTATATTATTACTTATAAAGATACATATAAGTTCTCAGGTTCGAATCCCGTTAACAAAAAATATTTATATTATTTTTTATAAATATACATATAAGTTTTCAGGTTCGAGTCTCAATAACAACAAATATTTACATTATTATTTATGAATAAGATAAAAATATGCTATTTATAATATTTGAACTTAACTTGAACTTATAAACAATGAAATTATAATTATATAATCATTACTTAATATTTAATTATTTATATAGAATTTTAATAAAATTATATAAAATAAAAAAATATATATATAAATATTAACTAAGAGCCGTACATCACTAAGCCCGTAAACTAGTACTCCCTCTGTCCCGTTATACATTTCCTATTTTGACTTCTAAAACTATTAATGATAAGCGATTAACTATTAATTTACGTCTAATTTATAAGATGAAATATAGTTATGAGCGATTTTCTTGAGTTTGTATTTATGAGTATTTTAATATAATGAAATTTTTATATTTAATACTAATATAAAATTAAAGATGTTAACAGCCAAAAATGTGGATTGACAGACATGTTCAACATAAATAGAAAACATTTTAGGGACGGGGAGTATTATTTTATACATAAAACACGTCCATAAAGTACAAAATTAATCGGGTGGGTTTTGTGTTTGAGATTTAAGAATACAAAACATGAAAGTCCTGGAAACGAATTGTGAGATGTATTAAAAACGCATCAAAGATCCCATCAAAATAAAATCCAGCTAGAAAGTCAAATAATGTTAATATAAGGATTATATTGGTATAATTAAAATTTTAAAATTATTAAAATATATCAAAATTTTCATCATTAGTGTCTATAATCCGATGTCTTATAAGATTAGGAAAACAAACCCGACCCGTATAAATAAAATCACTAAGACACAACAACAACAATACAAAAACCCTAACACAACACACACGCGCTTCTTGTTTTGTTACTCATGACGAGGAAGAGAAAGCTTTTGTCGGAAGGCGAACAAGTCGAAGTACGAAGTAATGAAGATGGGTTTCTTGGTTCTTGGCATTCTGGTCAGGTTGTTTTTTTTAATCAGACATCTTTAAAAATTAAATACCATCATATTTTATCTGATGTTAAAGATAATTATAGTGATGTTATTGATTGTGTTGATAGTGATAAGTTTATTGAGTCTGTTGATGTTTCTGATGATGGGTCGGGTTTGAATTATCGCGGGTTGACCCGGCCAATGATTAGGCCTAATGTAGGGTGTAATGTGAGTGAATTGGAGTATGGGGAGTGTGTAGATGTTTATTATAAGGATGCTTGGTGGGAGGGTGTGGTTTTTGATAGGTTTGTAGGGGGTGTGGAGCGGAACGTGTTTTTTCCCGATATGGGTGATCAGATGAGGGTTAATGGGAATGGGAATGGGAATGGGGTGAGGGTTAGTCAAGATTGGGATGAGTGGAGTGGGGAGTGGAAGGTGCGGGGGAAATGGGTGTTTCTTGAATTGGTTGATGAGTTTGAGAAAGAGTGTTGGCCAGTGCTTGTTTCGGTTAAGCAAATTTGGTATGATGTTAGGCTGAAGAAGGGGTTTGAGGAGAGTGTTAAGGAGTGGACTTGTTGTAGGAGGGATGTTTGGAGAGGGGTTTTGTTTGAGGTTGTTATGGATAATCTTAAGATTACTATGGAGGAGTTTTTGAAGACGGTGGAGGTTTCGGAGCAGAGGGAGTTGGAGGAAAGCTATCGGTTTTTGGAAGTTAAGGGAGCTGATTTGTATGGTTTGTTGAAGAGTAAAGGGTTTGACGAGATTAGTGGTGATGGAGTGGTGTCAGGTGTGGATAGTGGTGTGGATACGGTACTGTTATCTAGCTCAGTCGAGCCGATGTTTCAACATGAAGCGCCGTGTGGGAGTCCTGTTGAATTGGCAGTTGTACCTTATATGGATGATAAGTTATCTTTGAATGAGTCTTGCAATAGTAGCTGTAAGGTGTCGAAGAAAAGTAAGGAGCGTGTTTGGGTTCCTGGTGACATTGCCCCTGAGTATTGTGCTGATGCAGTTAAGAAATACTCAAAAATTTACTGCAAAGCATCCAAGACTAGGCGCGATCTTCAAGTTGCTGAAGTAAATCTACGGAAACACCTAGTATTTTTGGGCTGGAAAGCTGAATATTTTCAAGACAAAGGTTTTCGGAGATGGCGTTACGTTCAACCTCATGGCAGTAAGGAGTGTTTTCATTCACTTTTAACAGTCTGCGAGCATTTAAAAAAATCTGATTCTGCAAATGTTTCTGTTATTCCTCAATATGAACAAAACAGGTTGTCTAGTGCATCTGACACCACAGTTGTAACTCCATCATATGAGCAGTCTCGTGGACGTAATGATGAACAAATAACAGATTTTCCTGATTATGATAGTGGTTTAATTGAACCTGAGTACTGTCCTCAAGCTGTTATTGACTATTATTTATGTGACATCAAGAAAATTGTGTACCCCAGAGATGATGATAAGCTTAGGGATATGCAACTGAGAGCAAAGAAACACCTTTCTGCTGTCGGGTGGAAGTTATATTACACTTACGAAAACAATATGCGGTCAAAAGAATTATGTTGCAGTTCACCATGTGGAAAGCTGTATGTTTCTCTTCGATTAGCTTGCAAGAGATTTCTAGATGAACAAAGGAATGTGGTGAAGCTAGCAGAAGCACAGTTGCTTGGTGAGAGTGTATGTTCTGCCTTAGAAACTAAGGTGTATCAGGTGAAAAACGAAAAGAAAAGAAAGAGTAGTGTTCTTAATCCTGGCTCCCGCTCCCGGTCAGCGAAGTCTTTAAAGAAGAAAAAGAGTCTAATGGAAGTTCAAAGTAGGGATAAGTCAAATTGTGCTGTTAAAGGCCGTGTGTCTGGCTCAAGAAAAAGAGCTCCTGATATGGTGGTACCATCTGCTTATCCCACAAATCCTCGAACTGTTTTGTCATGGTTAATAGAAAAGAATGTGATTCGCCTGGAGCAGGGAGTGCAATATATAAGGGATGGTAAGATTTTGAAAAAAGGTAAAATAACTTGTCATGGGATCAGGTGCGATTGCTGCCAAAAAATCTTTACTGTAAGTAACTTTGAAGTTCATAATATTGGTACTCGTTGTCAGCCTTCAGTCAATATATTTTTGTGTCTGCCGGATGGCAAAATTGACAAGTCTCTGCACGAGTGCCAGATGAAACTGAGACAGAATATAATTGCTAAAGACGCCACAAAAGAGTTGAAGGCTAAAAAGAAGTATCAGGACAAGGATGACGATATATGCTCAATTTGTCACTCTTGGGGTCAATTAATTTGTTGCGATGGATGTCCATCTGCATTCCATGAAAGATGCCTTGGCTTGAAGGAGGTTCCAGGCGGTAACTGGTACTGCCCATCATGTTGCTGCAAAATCTGTGGGTTGGGCGTAAAAAATGGTCAGACTGAAGTTTCTAAAGATGGTGTAATGAATTGTCACCAGTGTAGGCTTCGATACCATAACGATTGCCTACAAAAGATTGATTGTTTGCTAACGAGTCATTCTAGAAGATATTTATTTTGCAGTAAAAAATGTGAAAATATTTCATTGCAACTGGAAAATCGTCTGGGTAAGCCAGTTCGAGTTGGGACAGATAATCTAACTTTGACAGATGATCTAACTTGGACTTTACTGAAGTACGTGGAACCTGATGAATGTGATCATGATCCATCTAGTATTGCAGATTCGATAGATAATTATTGCAAACTTAATGTTGCTCTTGGTCTCATGCAAGAGTGTTTTGAGCCCATGAAGGAACCTCGGACCAAAAGTGATCTTGTTAAAGATGTTATATTTAGCAGATCGTCAGAGCTTAACCGCTTGAACTTTTCTGGCTTCTACACTGTGCTGCTGGAGAGAAACGATGAACTTATTACTGTGGCTACTGTAAGAATATATGGAGATAAGGTGGCAGAAATACCTCTTGTTGCAACACGTTTTTTATATCGGAGTTTAGGAATGTGTCATATTTTGATGAAAGAGCTCGAAAAGGTACTCACTGAAGCAGGAGTAGAGAGGCTTGTTTTGCCTTCTGCTGAAAGTGTACGTGAAAAATGGATAAATTGTTTTGGGTTTAATGAGATGTCACAGTCTGAGAGATTGAAACTATTGGATTTTACTTTCCTAGAGTTCCAGGGCAGTATTATGTGTGAGAAACTCTTGAAGACGGCCTGTGTAGATTCAAGTTCACAAAAAAGTATTAAACAAGATTGCGGCGTTACAGATATGAATGCTGTTTTAGATCTACAAGGGAGCATTAGTAGTGTCTCTGAGATGGTACAAGAAGAACGAGTAGTAGCCCAAAGCTCTCTAAATCTGGGTGGAGGTAGCGGATGTAGTACTGATATTGAAGTCATACCTTGTCAAGGTGGGATTGGTCTGAAGAACTCCTTTGAGGGAGGAAATGACTGTAAAAAAGACATGAAACGTGGTAATGCTGAACTCTTATACTATAAGAGGAGACGGATATCAAAGCCTGGAGGAGCCACAGTCAGTGTGTGCTAGGCATTTTTTTCTTGGGATTTTTACTGTCCCGGGCCTGAAATTTTGTTAAAAATATTGCATATTCCTCCCTTCCTTTGTAAACAGATTCATGAAAGGGAACCAGAAAAGTGTACTATTAGGCTCAAGTTTATCAGCTTGTGTAGAGTAGAGTAGTATGTGAAGGGAACCTACTTTACCCTTTTCTTTAACCTATAGAAAATATATGACGAATTCAATTTGTATGGCTTGATTGTGTCTTATTTATTAAGTCTTTTTTATTTGCAGACACATTAAGTAGTTTACAGTCTCTCCTCCAGATCTTCTTAACACAACTAAGGCGATCCCAATCCTTTTTATGAAACAAGTAGGGGGTCATCATAAGAAGAGAAGGTAATTGGATCAAAGCCTTTGAGAAATGGTGTTTTAATCATCATAACAGGGTTTTCGAGTTTCTTTGTGTCTCTTCACACTGATCCTAATTTAATTACAAGAATGCCCTACCACTAGATGTATGGTAAACCATTAGGCCTATTGCATCTCCTTTTAACTAGGCTTCTTTGTTCTGTTTAGCTATTAACATGAACATGATGTTATAAACTTCAGACAGAGAACAAACCTAGTGCAACAAGACTTAATGCTGACAGTGTTAGTCCTCTGCCAAGTTTATACAGCTCTTCTGTGAATGCTCCCCCTACTTTCAAATTGACTCAAACAACTTTACACTCTTAAATGAACATCTAAGCAACTACACCAAGCATATGTTGCATAATAGGAAAGTATTCAATTATATCTCTGGCTTACATTAGATGTTTAATTACATCTAGATGTTTGGTAAACCATTAGGCCTATTGCATCTCCTTTAACTAGGCTTCTCTGGTCCTAATTTAATTAACGTAGGCATCCCTCAGGAACAGTACTAGTAAATCTCCTCATCTTTTGCTCTCTTGAACTCATTTTTTTTTGTTGTTGCTATTTTTAGCTCAGGCTGCTCAGGATGCTTCCTGCTTTCCTTCTGTTCCAGGATAAACCGGTTACTTGTAATAAAATGAAACCTTGTTTTAGTTACTTTTATTTGTTTCACCGATGCTTTTACTGCTATTTTAGTTCAATTTCAGATTCACTGTAACATAAATTTTTACACCCTCATATATTTTCACATATTTTGTGTTTTATATAAATATATATATATATATACATATTTAATAAAATGGGTACTAATTGGCCCCCCTCTCAAAAATTACAATTATGTATTTCTTGGACACGACAATCTGTTGATTCAGTTAACGGTCGATATTTAAACAAGAATAATTTATGAGGAAAAATTCATTCACTTAATTTTAAAGAATGGAAATGATTTTGAGATGATTATAAATTTATAAAAATATTTTATTTATAAAGATTTTTCAATCTATAAATTTAAATCAAGACACATGTCAGAATATGGTTCAATAAAAATTTATCCGAAAATATAAAATTATCAACAATTTTTTCAAGAAAATCTGATTATCCACTTTCGAGAATATTATTTGTGGGACCGTTACATAATAGATATTTAGAGTCAAGTTCTATGGAGACCGCATTTTTATCGGAGATCTCGGAGACCACCTATGTTCTGTAATCAAAATACTACGAAATATGTTATTTTGTGAAGTATGATCTACGAATATCACCGATTTATTAAAATTGTTGAAGATCATTTAAATTTAACAAGTATAATGTGTATGTTCTGCGATTTGAATAAATGTTCTGCAAAATTAAACATGATTCGTAGAATAAAATATATTGTAACGTTCTACATGCAATACATGCATGATGTTCAAGATTTTGAATAAAATAATAATCTTTGTGAAATATAATTCGCAAAATAATACATTATGCAATATTTTAGTTGCAGAACATAAGTGGTTCTAACAAAAACGTGGTCTCCATAGAACTTGACTCTAGATATTTAATTTATTTTATTAACTAAGATAGTTAATATTATGTATTTTTTATTTGTTAAATAGTAATTGATGAATTGATAAAATTATATGGGCATATAAAATTTATGAAAAAAATTAATTTTAGGTGAATAGTAACCAACGTCATTAATTGAATTGATTAATTGACGGAATAAACGGGTGCATGTGCTCTGAGCACGGGAATATCCCGTACATATTTGATAAAATATAGAAGTTGAGGGTGACTTGTAGCAAGTTCAATTACTCATTTCCAAAAATACCTGGATACAAATTGCATAATTAAATTGGGAAAATGTTATTTCCAAAACTAGATTTTTTTATAATTTTCAAAGCTAAATATATATAAAAAAACCGAATTACCCTCCCATTGACTTTTTTCCAAAGACTATTTAAGTGATCAAGGAGCAGTTTTCTCCTTTCACCATATACTAGCTCTGACAGGCGGAACCACAGGGGCTGGGGGTCATCCGCCCACCCAAACCTTCTGTGGCGTCCTCTAATAAATCAGTAAAGTTGAAAATTTTGTTTTCTTTAATTCTTTTTGTCACCCAATTTTTTAGTGAAATTATATATTTTTTGTATATTTTTAGATACACCTTATTTTGATCTTTAAAATTTAATTATAAATATTAATTTTGATAAATAAATGCATAACTAAAAATTTCTACTATTTTTATTAACATAAAAATGTAAATAATGATGAATATTTAGTTTATGTCAATTTTTAAATAAAAAATTTGTGATATCACTGAAAATTGGTGAAATTAGTGGTATAATTATTAATAAAACAAATATATATTTAATAATTATTTTAAAATTTTTTTTTATAAAAATATTGCCGCAAATTCGCCCCTCCTACCGTCATTTTCTGGTTCCGTCACTAAGCTCTGATAATAAAAAATGGCTATTCTGTGATATGTTCGGGGAGACATGCTAAACACAAAATTTACTAATAACCACACTAATTAAAATATATAAAAATTATAAATTTTAGTACTTAATATAGGCATACAATAAACAAATCCATAAAAAATAACCATGCAGATAACATTTCCCGTGAATTCTAGCTCCCATGGATATTTTTTATAAATAATTCTCAGCCCGCCAAACAATGCCTATGTACATAATTCTATTATTTGGGAGATTGGAGTTCCTACCACTAGATGTACAGGAAACCATTAGAACTATAGAATCAAATATTCGTGTAAACAAGTGGAAAACTAAAGACAGAGTCACCAATCCATGTAAACAAGTAGGACCTTTCATGATGGATTCTAGTGAAAAAATCAAAAGGAATACACGGAGGAAACTAAAGGGTCTAATTCTAGAGTTTAAAAGGTTTGTTTAATTCTTATACATTCATATCTTTTTCCTGTATAACTTAACCGTTAATTATTTTTTCACTTTTCTAATATCCAGGGCTTTAACTTTTGACTCACGTTTTTTTTACTTTGGCCGTATATTTAAAATCATTTTTTTTTGTAAATTAGATTTGATTGTATGTATTTATTTAAATTTTTTTTATAAAATTTTAATTTCTAACCATTAAAACAAAATATTTAAAAAATTGTGTCAAAAATTAAAATCTCAAATATTAAAAATTAGAGAGAGTATTACTGCAGTCCCTCACCCGCAACCAGGAGGCTTAAGGCTTTCCTTGCAAACTCTAATTCCAATTCCCCATTAGAACAGTACGAATTACTATATATATATATATCGGAGGGCTGCAAAATCGAACTTATTTTAAATAATGAAATTTGATGCAGCAGTTGAACTGTTATATTATATTCAAAGGAGGTCGTTAATATAACTTGTGGGTGTTTGAGTTTATTTATTAAAGAAAAAAATACATAATTAAGACAGTAACTATGCAGAAAATTTACTTACTAAGAATATATATAAAAATTGAGTTGTATATAGGTGAGGGGGTGGAAACTTAAAATAATAAACCTGATAGTCAAAAGTAGGATTGACTTGAAGTCAATTATTATTACCACCCCTGCTAACTTAGAAATTTCTGGGGGATTATAAACTTAGACATGTTTGTTTTGGGATTATACTTCACTAGGAGTTAACTAATTTCATTGTTATATGAATTAAAAAATTATTCTATTTCATATTTATTTGTAAGAATTAAGTTTGTAGGAATTCAGTTTACATCATCGTATACCTTAGTTAATTTTATCTGAGATTATAACATTTATACATATAAATGTATAAAGATACATTTGTAATTTTAGGATAATTTAATAATATTTAGAGGAATGACGGTATGAGGAGTTATCCGTCAGGTCCATTTTTCTTTTAAGTTTATAATCTTTTTTAAAAATGATTTGTAACTATAATTCTTGAATTACCCTTCAATAAGTTTTTAAAAAACAAATACGCGATTGAAAAATTTGAAAAATTATAATCTTATCATATATTTAATATTGTGAAACAAACATGGTTTTGGGACACGTTAAATTCAATTGTACCATTAATTTAGTATGCAGGAGTAAAAACAATTTTTTACAAAGTAAAAAACAATTTTTTACAAAGTAAAAAAACAATTTTTTTCCATACTGTGTTATTTTATTATAAAAACCAGGTGAACAAATAGGCAAATATACTCTTTATAAATTCATAATCTGCGCACTCAATTTTATACATAGCTAATGTAGCAAGACAACAATTTTATTAGTGTTAACATATAATCCCTCGCTCCCATTGATTTGATTTGTTAATATTTCAAATGAAGTGTTCGATACGCATTTTAAGACTCCTATCTACTATAGTTATATAATTTTTAATTTTTCTCTTATGAATAAATATTAAATATTTAAACTTTTATTAAAAAAAGAAAATTTTCAAAATAAGTTATACAACTATATTAGATAAGAGTCTTAAAATACATGTCGAACACTTCATTTCAAATGTTAACAATTCAAAGAGAAGGAGAGAGTATTATTAGGCTTTGTTTGGATTGGGGGTTGAGCAGGGAGGGGTTGGGTTGGGTTGAGTTGAGTTAGGTTGGGCTAGGTTAGGTTCGGTTGGGCTAGGCTAGGTTAGGTTGGGTTAGGATAAGTTGAACCCTTAACTCGTTTGGATGTAGGTGGAGAGTTAGTAGGGGTTGAACCCTTGACATGTTTGGTTTGGAGATGGAGTAAGGATAATTTTTATAATGTATAAATTAAATATTGATTCAAAAAAAAAATATATATTGAAAACTAGTCAATATTTTTAAATTTATCTAAAAAAATTAACTAAATTTAAAAATATTTTTAAAATATTAAAAAAAAATCAAAAAGAAAAAAAAATGAAAAAACTTTAAAAGAGAGAGGATGAATAAAAAAAAAGTAAGTTGCCAACACCGCAATTTGTGGCGCTTGGAAAAGTTTAATTTTTGTATTGCAAATTAACCTCTTTTAACTGATGAACCCTCACAAAATCCAACCCTTACTTTGACAAACTTTCTCAAATATGATTTTGTTGAGCCCATCCCAACCCAACCCACTCCCTCCCAACCCTCATCCAAATACAGCCTTAGTGTAAGGTCAGGTTTTCACTGAGAGGTTTTCACTGAGGGAGGACATTTTAGTATTTTTAAATTAAATCTTATAGTAATGATTCATATCATATGAAAGGTGGCCACACTTGTTACTTATTAATCGACGTGCACAACGCATTATACATTTAATATTAAAAATATACAAAAAAAAGGTGGCGGCAGACCGGAAGGAAAGAATAAACGCCAAAAGGGGAAGACTTGAACATTCAAAATAGAACTACTGTCTTATATACTACAAATGATTCATGGATAATTGGCCGGATGATTCATTGAAGCCAGTATTATTGGCCGGAGGACTTTACTAATAACTTTTCAAATGAAAAACCGGGTCATGATATGAAGCTAGGTGGAGAAATAATTTTCCACAGATTAATATTAATATAACTCAATAGAAAGGGGAAATAAATACAATGACCAGCTAGCTATCTTGCTATTTATAGATCCACATTCATGTATAATGCATTATACATTGAGAGTTGAAAAACACAACAGTGGAGATGGGTGTAAGTTGTTGATACAGATGTGGATAATATTGGTAGTCATGTTAATGTTCATAAATGGAGCATTTGCACAGACTACTACTAATAGGTCTGTTGCACTGACTGGATGTCAAGAAAGATGTGGCAGCCTGGTGGTTCCTTACCCCTTCGGAATCGGACCAAACTGTGCAGCTTACGGGTCACTGTATATATATTGCAATACCTCTTTTACTCCACCTAAAGCTTTCGCGAGCAGCCTTTACTACTACGACGACAACAGAAGCAGCCCTAAGTTTCAGTATATAGACCTGGAGGTGGTGAAAATATCAGTAGAAGCAGGAACCATTCACATCAACTATCCAATTACCAAAGATTGTAGCAGTAGTACTTCTTCTACCCCTGTTCTTAATCTAAAATGGCCATTTACATTCTCAAACACTGAAAATCAATTCACTGCCATGGGCTGCGACTATCTTGCTTTATTTTTTTCCTCCGCGCAATCAAATTCGAATTCCTATTTGCAAGATGGAGTTGGAGGGTGCACACCAAGGTGCGGTCCATCACCAAAAGACAATAACTGTTTTGGGAGTCATTGCTGCCAAATAGAAATCCCGGCATCCTTGCAGGGCGTCTACCTATCATTGAGCAACGCCACCTCACGTTATTTAGGCCCAGGATGCAGGGATGAGCCCAGGTATATTAACTACTCCAAGTGCTCCCCCAATCCCACCCTCTCTCTACCAGTAACGCAATATTTAGTATTACTATATTAACGGTATAAGTTTTTTTTAAAATGACTTCAATATCTTATTCTCCATATCTGCCAACCATCAATTTCATACCAAATGTGATAAGGGTTCATATCAAATGTGATAAGGGAGTTTGTATTGAAGTAGCACAAATAAATATAAATATATAAATATATATATATATATATATAGGAAGAATCATGTGGTAACTCATTTCACTGGGTAACTTAGTAACTAAATAAGAACCATTAGACAGATTATTTATCAAATATAGAAAATAACTGGCTAACTTTACTTAAACATAACTTGCATAATTTAACACCTTTGAAAATAAAAAAACATGCACGATTGCACTCACGCACAAAACAGTACAAAACAACTACACATTTTGTTTTATTATATTTATCTATTTATTTTTGCTAAATATTATTATATTTATTTGTTTGTTTTTTCTTGTTATATATATATATTTACATCTTAAATTTAAATTTTACGTCTTCTTGTTATATATTTTAACAATGCCATATGCACCTTTCAAGTTTAACATTTTTATAATTTTAACTCAGAAAAGAAAATATATACCATATCTATATTATACAAATTTTAATTTATTAAAATATGACATTTTAAACTCCTTTGTAAATAATTTAATTTTGTGAAACACATTAAATTTAAATATTTTATCAAAATATGTTATATGTGACTTAATGCTAAATACTAATCTAGCCTTTTGAGACTAAGTGTTGTGTTCTGTAAATTTTTAGTTTTGTCCTGAATTTCTTGGTCACTTATTTTCTATTTCATGTTTTCCATAAAATGAAATTGAAAATTAGAAAAACTCTAAAGAACAGAAAACAAATAAAACAAAATTGTAGAAAAAAATACAGGACATGAAAATAAAATTAATGAAAAAACAAAAATTTAATATAGAACACAAAATACAGAACACTAAAAAAATATACAGTACACAATATAATTACAGTACACATAAAAATTATTTAGAAATTTTAGCTTAGAAAAATTGATTATGTGCAAAATATAATTCACCCTATTATACAAAATAGATGTTCAATTCCGATAACTACCTTAATAATTGTAGAACACATAAAAATTAAATAATATTAGTTAAAAATATAAAACACATGACAAACAAAAAATACAGAACACAATTATAAAGTAAGAAATATAAGGTACACAAAAACTTAAAGAACATAAAATTAATTATAGGGCACGTGAAAATTACTGGACATATTAAAGAACACTCGAAATAAAAACCGTAAAACACTAAAAGTAAAAGTTGTTAAGAGGTGATGAACGTGTGTTATACTTAGTTATCTCAGTATACTTGTTACCACTATATATATATATATATATATATTAATTAATTTTAATTAGTTTTTAATTATTTTAATTATCGATTTAAATATATATATATATTCTTATATATACAGGATGGCAATTCATTGAGCTAGGGATCTCTTATATACAGTTCCTTAGAGATTCATTATTTAAAAATATAAAATACATAATTTATTTCATTTTTCATCATATATATTTACAAATTTTAATTATCAAATTAAAAACGAAGTTTCACAATTTTTTTATTTAAAAAAATTATTGAAATTTGATGAAATAGTTTAAAGTGGCTATGTAGTAAAATCACATTAAAATCATACTTATCCAAAATTATTACACACTAGAATCTAATTTTTTTTTTCAAATTTCAATTGTTAACTTTTAACTATATTTAAATATAATTATTATTCTAAATTACCAACAAATTTTCGAAGAAAGCATATACTTACAAAGATTATTTTTAATATTACATAATTTATTGAATTTAATTTGAAGTAAAAATTTTAAGTTATGAAACTTATTTATTTTAAATTTTAATTATATAATTTGATAATACTTATTAATATACACATAAGTGTATAATTTAGTGATATTACAATTTAAAAAAATAAAATAATGATTAAAATTTATATTTTTATTGATATTTACCAGTGTGTTTACGAAATATTATATTTAATTAAAAGGTAAATTTTCGCTGAAATGAATATTATACTAATTGTCATTAGTATGTTAATCAACTAAATTCAACTAACTATATTCAGATTTATAATAGTTTAATATATTCAAACCCTAATCAGTAGTAAAATTTTATGTGTCACAAAAAAATTATGTTAGCTTCAGGCCCGTTTTATCAACCAAACTAATTATACTTACTATTTTGTTTAATTTTATTTTAGCCCGGGGTAATTATTATTTTATTTTAGAATGAAGAGATATTATGTATTATTTTATTTTAATTTGATGACATTATATTGATCGCACGAATTTCCTTTTAAATTTTTATTTTGTTATAGTCGGGTCAAATAATATAATATTTTTAGCGGGATCAATAATATTTATTATTTTATTTTAGCCTGATTCTTCAAATTTAACTAGCTATATGTAGTTTTTTTTTTAATTTTTTATTTAAAATTGAATTAATAACATAATTTAGTTTGGCCTATCCGGGTGAATTTTATATATTATTTGTTTTAACGAAAACCATTAGACATATTATAATTCTGTTATGAATATTTATCTATTTATGAGAGTGTTTTATTTTAAATATTATTATAATTACGGTGACCAGTCCGACTATCAACCAAACTTTCATTATTTTGTCTTTAATAAAATAGTAACTTTTATTTAAAATTGGATTACTAGTATAATTTTATTTAGCCCAGGTGAATTTTATATATTATTTTATTTTAACGAAAATTATTAGACATATTATAATTATGTTATGAATATTTATCTATTTATATTAGTGTTTTATTTTAATTATTGCTATAATTACGGTGACTATATCGACTACCAACCAAAATTTTATTATTTCATCTTTAATATAAAAGTATATTTTGATATAGTAGCGTAAAGCTTATTTTAGGCACATACCCGTATATATATTAAAATATTATTTTGAGCGAACTTGGATCTATATAGAAATGATTTTTGAATACTAAAAATGTTTATTCTTATATTATATTATATTTATATTGCAATTATGTAATAATAACAATAAATTTTATAAATTTGATTACATCTCGTAAAAGTTAAATAAATGAAAATGTGATGATATAAAATTCACTACTGGATTGTCTTACTTTTGTGTTTTTCATACATAGTGCTAAAGTCAAATTAGATAACTTAATGGTGAGAGCTTATTTAATTCTTTTCGTAAAATTTGATTCTTGTTCATTCCTAAAATTTTGAAATTAGATACTTATTATAAAGTATACTATCTCTTTGAATCAAACCTTTACAGGATGCTCATTTCCATTTAGTGCCATGTTTTGTTATCTTACCACTGTTCTTCTAACCTCAAAGAAAAGAAGCATACTTGAAGGCCCCATAGTGAATAGCCCCTACTGACACCATTTCATCTCTGTTTTCCGCAAAAGGAAGAATCTTTATTTTCCATTTTCTATAGATCGGCATTATGTACTATACCACACTAAGATAGAAAGCTGGCAGAAGACCCTTTTCTTGTAGGAGCTGCATGGATGACCACCTGAGAGCCCGCGATTAGAATCTTTTATTTAGATAAGCCTAATTTCAAAAAAAAAGTCAAAACTATATTATTTTTTTTTTGAAACAAAAAGAAATTCCATTAAACCATTGAATCATACATGAGAGTCTCCAACACTATCAATGGAGGAGACGTGAGAATGTTTTGGCAATTCGACAAACAAGGTATTCTAGCCATGACATGGGCTGCTTTGTTTGCCTGCCTTTTAACAAAAGAAACAGAATAATCTAGTCTAGACCTGAGGATTTGTTTGCACTCGTCAATTAGGTGACCAATCTCAAGATAATTTGAATCAGCACGTTGAACAGCTTGGACTGTGAGAAGCGAGTCAAATTCGATGAGCACATTTTGGTAAGGCAAAGACTTGATCCAACATAAACCTTCATAAAGAGCAGTTATTTCAGCCTCCAAGACACTGCCTGCACCCGAGATACAAGCAACACGACCCAGAAGAAAATTACCCTCATGATCTCGAATAAGCATACCAGTAGAAAAATCATTTGCTCCAACAGAAATAGAGGCATCCACATTTAGTTTTACACTACCAGTAGGAGGTGGCAACCATTTTTGAATCACATGCTCAGTTCTAGGAATAGAAACTACCTGCATAGCTGATCTCTTTTTCTTCGCATTACGCCATTCAAGAAGAGAATTAGAACTCCAGTCCATGGCTACATTATGATTAACTGATTTATTTTCCCACACTTTTTTATTTCGAAAAAACCAAATGCCCCACAAAACTCTGGCAATTCTTGTAACCTCAGTAGAGTTGGCATGGTTGATCTGATGCACAAGCCATTCTGAAACATCCTCCACGCTACTCATGTCATATGCATCCCCTGTATACTCCCAACATTTTCTAGCAAAAGAACAGCTGAAAAATACATACAGCAGCTCTTCAGTATCACCTTCACATAAAGGGCAAATAATAGGTAATACAACTCCTTTTGAAGCTAACCTTGTCCGAATAGGAATGTTATTCCTACTAAAACGCCATAGGAAGATTTTCATCTTGTGAGGAATCAACAATCTCCATAACTTCCTCCACCCTCCAGACTGGATAACATTATTATTCCCTTCATTACAATCATGCCACCAGTGATACCCTGATTTCACCGTATACTGCCCCGTAGTGGTATTAGTCCAGGCAATGCGATCTCTTACATTATTTGTTGGGATTCGAGTCGCCAGAATATGATCAGCATCCTCCTCTACAAACAGAGCACGCACCTTACTGACATTCCAAGATTTAGATTCTGGCATCATTAGATTTGCAACAGACTTGCTCTCCATCTCATACTGATAATTCTGATATACCTTAAACCCATCATTCCCTTTCAACCACGGATCTCTTGTTGCATCAATATCCATACCATCACCCAGAACCCATCTGAAACCCTTCCCAATAGCGTCTTTAGCTGTCATGATTCCATTCCAAATGTAACTTTGACCTTGACTCGCCTTAGCATTCAAAAAATGGGAGGTTGGGTAATACCGTGCCTTATACACACGAGCCACCAAGGATTGCGGGTTTTTCATAAAATTCCAGCATAATTTCCCAATCATTGCAATATTAAACCCATAAAGACTCCTAAATCCCATACCACCCTTACTCTTTGACATGCTCATTGCATTCCAAGATAACCAGTGAATGCCCTTACTATCTCCTGAGTTAGAACTCCACCAGAACTTATTCAAGATACGTTCAATCTCCCAACATAAAGTTTTAGGTAAAAGGAAACACGACATACAATAAGAAGGCAGAGACTGTGCAACATTCTGAATTAAAACAGCTTTACCTGCTCGAGAAATAGGCTTTGCATTCCAACTTTGAACTTTTTTCCACACTTTGTCTTTAACAAAACAGAATACTTTCTTTTTTGATCTCCCAACAAGAGATGGAAGGCCAAGATACTTACCCTCACTAAGATCAGAATTAACCCCAAGGATAGTGGAAAGAGCTTCCTTCTCAGCCTGCTGAACATTTGCACTGTAGAACACCCCCGATTTTTGAAAATTCACCGACTGCCCCGACAAACTCTCGTACTCATTTAGCAGACTTTTAACTCTGTTGGCTTCCAATGCATTAGCTTTGAAAAACAAAAAACTGTCGTCAGCAAAAAGAAGATGAGTAACGATTGGAGCACTAGGGCTGATTTGAGTACCACTAATTGACCCTTCATTAGCAGCAGCTAGTATAGACCGTGAGAGACCCTCCACACAAAAGAGGAACATATATGGTGACAAGGGATCGCCTTGGCGAAGACCCCTTGACGGAGTAATAGGGCCAATACTTGAACCATTAAAACAGAATTCATATGAAACCGTCTTGACACATAGCATGATCCAATTAATCCAAGTTGAACAGAAACCCATCTCTTGCATCCTTGATCTCAGATAGCTCCAATCAACTCTATCATATGCCTTACTAATGTCAAGTTTTAAGGCAACCTCCCCTTCACTTCCTTTATTCTTCCGATTCATATGATGGATAACCTCAAAGGCCACTAATACATTGTCAGTAATGCTCCTTCCCGGAATAAAAGCTGACTGATTTTCTGTGATCAAACTTGGTAGAACATTCTTTAGTCGATTTGCCAAAACTTTAACAAGTATTTTATAAAGAACGTTGCATAGTGCGATAGGACGCAGGTCCTTCATACAGCTTGCATTTTCTTTTTTCGGAATGAGAACCACATTTGTATCGTTTAAAATTGCTGGAAAATTACAATTCATGAGCCATTCCTTGCAACATTCGAATACCTCTCGCCCTAAAATCTGCCAGAATTGTTGGAAGAACGTAGGGTTGAGCCCATCTGGCCCAGAAGCCTTATCTGGATGCATTTGTCTTACTGCAGTAGAAAATTCCTCAAACTTGACCTCTGCCGTTAGCATCATATTCTGCTCCACTGATACTTGTGCCTCTCTGTAATTCTGCCTTGGCACTGTACTAGATGAAGACCCTGAAAATATATCTCGAAAATACTCCCCAACTATTCCACACATAGCCTCGTGATCATCAACTCTTTCCCCATCTTCTGTCAATAGAAACTTAACTCGATTCGCTTTTTTTCTAGCAGTGCATTTGCGTGAAAAAATCGAGTATTTGCATCCCCTTCCGCCAACCAGAACGTTTTAGCACGCTGCTTCCAATATACCTCCTCCTGAAATAGAAGATCATCAAGCTTATTCTTCTCCTCAAAGTACTTAGCTATAGCAACATCATCTGTACGATCAACAAGATTTGAAATAGTAGCCTTCTGCTTCTTTATCTTATCACGAAATTTGTGGAAAAAATTCCTACCCCAACGTGCCATGAAAGATGAAACAGAAATGAGCTTTGGGAGGATATTAATACGAGGTAGCGTCAACCAAAAATCAGCCACTTCCTTTCGAAAACTCGGTTCCTCCAACCAAGTGTTCTCAAACTTAAACCGGAACAGCTTTTTAGAGAACGTTGTACTGAGCAAATCAAGCAAAATAGGATCATGATCCGAATAGGTTGTATGGTAGATAACTAATTTGCATAGGGGATATTTACTCCACCACGATCTCGAAGCGAAAGCCCTATCCAACTTCTCCCTCACCCAGTCTTTAGTACCTCGACCCCTTTCCCAAGTAAACATGCCCCCTTGAAGATCAATTTCAGTAAGATTGCAGTCATCTATAGCCATACGAAAACCATCAATAAGACTTTGGGGATGAAGAGAATTACCTTGCTTATCAGATTGATGAAGAAGGTCATTAAAATCCCCAACAATACACCATGGCAACGAAGACATTTGAGATAAAGTGCGAATAAGATCCCATGAGTTTTTCCTCCTTCCACGTTCAGGAAAATCATAAAAACAAGATAAACGCCAAGAAGCTACACTATTATTAAGAAAAACCACATCAATATGGTTCTGAGAATAGCCCGTCACCTCACAGGCTACATTATTCTTCCAAAGAACAGTTAGACCGCCACTATGCCCAATACAGTCCACAGTAAAACACTGAGAAAATCCAAATTTAAATCTAATATCTTCAATCTTTCTAGCTTTCGACAAAGTTTCAGATAAGAAAACAAATTGGGGTTTACGCGCCTTTAATAAGTCGCCCAAAACACGAACTGCCCGAGGGTTCCCCAACCCTCGACAGTTCCAGCTTAGAAGATTCATTTGGACTGGCTAGCTTGCATTGCAAGCTTAGCCAAAGCAGGTGAAGAAGAAACTATGCAATCCTTATTAGAAAGTATAGCTTCCATAGGACTAATCTCAGTGTCACCAATACTGCGATCAGTTTCCATATATTCCTTTGTATCCAGCCCACTCCTCCTTCTTTTCCTCTCTTCAATGTTAAGCCCAACAAGCTCATCCTCTGTAGGCCCATTTGTTTTAAAATATCCCGCTAAAACATTTGAATTCTCACCTCCACTTTGAGCGCCCAAGTTTGTTACATTTGAAATAACTATACCCCTTGACCTGCTCCTAAAATAACTCTCCTTTCCTTTCATCCCCTCCTGCCAATCCGCAGATTGATTATAGTAATTATCCTTCCCGAACTTTTCGCCCCAATCCCCGTCTTTCTCGTCTCTCAGCCACTTGCTTTTCTCTTGCCCACCCGCCCTACGTGGTGGTGCTCGGAGCCAGCCACCCCATTCCCTTAACGCTTCCTGGCCACCTCCCATATTCTTCTTGCAGAACCTATCAGTATGGGTGAGCATGCCACATGTGAAACAAAAATCACCCAGCCTCTCGTATTTGCAATTAACTATGCATTCTGACCCATCTCTTTTGCATATTTTCTTCTTACATTTTAAAGGCTTCCTGACATCAACCTGTATCCTTATTCTCATACTTTCACGCCAAATGCTTGTATTATTATTCGGTTCATATGCCAAGAAACTACCAAAGAAATTTCCAAGCTGTCTACCAACAGCCTCCGTCATGAACCCCGTGGGAAGGCCATGAAGCTGGATCCAAAAACTCAGATTATACAGTGGCACTTTCAATGGATCTTCACCCTTTGGAATAGTACTAGTAACCAGCATAGAACCATCGAACGCCCAAGGACCCCCATTAACAACCCTTTGCATATCATCGACATGGTAGAACTGAAAGAGAAATGCCCCGTCCTTCATATCTTTAATACTAATGCCTCTTGCAGGTCTCCATACATCCGCAAGCTTAGACTTCATTGCACGAGAATTAAGATTTTTCTCCGTCAAAAAACGCCCTACCAAACAAAGCTCAAATTTATCAACCTCATCCTCTATCCCAACATCAAAGACGATTTCCTCATTCTCCTCATCATCTATTGTTATCTCCGCCAATCTTTCGTTGATGCTAGACATCTCAGCCATAACGATGAAAACCACTCTCACAACTTTGTTAAAAGAAAGAGAGAAAAAACATAAACTCTCACATACATGGAGAGAACATAGGAAAATATTATTAAAACAAAAATATTTGAAGTTTGTTTATAGGGATATGTATCAGGTTACTTCGAGGTCTGAACTTTCGAGGTCTGAACTCACCCAGAACATGAATTCTTTTCCTCTTTAATCCCCGTCCGAACAGGAATTCCCGCGAAATAATTAAAAATAATAATTTTATACTATTAATAATTTTTTTAATATAAACAATCTTTTAAATCATATTATATAAAAATATTAATAAAATCTCTTTTTTATTTAAATTTTCTTTATTTAAAATTGATTTATAATATAAAGAAATAACAAATTAAAATATTTATTATATTACATTGTAAAAAAATGATCAACAAAATTATAGATTATTTAAAAATACAATAATATTTCAAATCCTATTATATATACACACTCAGGCGGGTAAATTAATAAGAGTGTAATACATATTAAAACTAAGGTATAATAACATGCTCTCTTAGCACATAAAACAAATGAAGTAAGTATCATGATAAAAATTAAATTGACCAAAATGAGGGTGTTGATTATTGTATTATTTAATAAATCTTTTAGCAATAATTTTCTTATTTTAGAAATAGACTTAATAAAAAATAATAAAATGCATTACATTTAAACATTATTTATATTAGATAAAATTTTAATATTTTATTTTTTCGTTGCATGATTAATGCAAATTATTATTTTAAAACTCAATCATTTAACGAGGATATTGACCGAGTACACGAACTCAAACTTATTCACGAGCTGATTTTTATTAATTTGAATAAAATCCGCTTTTATGTCTAGCTCGTTTCTACTCGGATTAAACTTTAAAAAGTCTAAAAATGAATAAATGGTAAAAACATCTAACTAATATTATTATTTAATTATTTAATAGTCTTACAGAATTTACCCACTAATGTCACTTTGTAATATATATAATTTCGTACAAAACTAATAATTTTCATGTTATAATAAATATTTTTTTGGGTTATATAGGAGATGTATACAATAATTATAAAAATAAGAGTAATTCCATCTTTAAAGTAACATGTAATTCTTATATTATATATATCTATACTAATAAATTAGTTTTAAAATTAACTTTTTGATATATTTGATTTTTGATCCGAGTTCTAATTTCTAGTACTCCCAGTTTAAGCTGAATACTCTGGACTCAATAAACTCATTAAGTCAAACTTAATTAAATTGAATTATCATTTTTAGATAACAAATTCAAATAAATTATAACAAAATATTTAATATAACAAATATATAAATCATAACTATTAACAAAATCATATATATAAATATGTAATATACATATATATAAATGATATATATATACTTATACATGTGCGTGTGTGTATTTGTTTTGATTAAATAACAAAGTGATGATATTTTTGAAATTTCATTGTAAAATTATACTACACTAAAGAAAATGGAGCCACGCCAATAAATAATATAAATCAATATTTTATTTACTCAAAAATTAAATTTATAAAAAAGAAAATGTGTATTATCTAATAATTTTTTTAGAATAAACTCAAAAATTTATGTAACATATATGGTAGTGACATAAAATTAAATTTATAAGTAGGATGTAACTCATTCGATTTCTTCACAACCATTAAGATAGATTTCATTTTAACTAATATTGTGTAAAGATGTCATTTTTATAATATTTTTTAATATAAAAAAAATAAAATTATAATTCCACATCCATTAAAAAATGGCCCAATTTACCTATTATCGTCTTTTAATATATAGAAGACAAGAGAAGTTATGAAATAGAATCTCACCAATTTAAGACATTTTAATCGGTACAAGTCTAACAATCTTTATTTTGATTTTATGTTATTATTACTAGTTTTACACCTCATATGTTTTGATTTTTGTTTCTCCAAAAATGTCAATTAAATTAATTTTAATTTGCTAAAATTTTAATATATTTTTTATTTTTATATTATATATTTTTAACTCATTATTTTTTTATGGTTATAAAATTGTTCTTTCATTATTTTCTAAATCCAAATATAGAAATTTTTAGTATAAATATTTGTAAAATTAACAATTTTAAAGAGAAACTTTAAACGTGTTAATTAGTAATTTCATTTAGTATTGTATTGTTATTTAAAAAACAAATTAATTATAACATATTTACATACTAAACAAAAACTGCAAACTACGACTCCTTTGTTGATAAACAATGACTTTGATGCTTCCGACAGTTCCTTATATATATTATAAAATAATAACTCTTAGTGATTTAAGACATTATTTTATATTTCAACTCCAACAATAATCCTTATATACATTCCTTATTATTATTATAATAATATATTTATAAAGAATTAGACAAAAAAGGAAGGAAGAGAGAGGAAAAGAGTCAAAAAAGAGAGAGGATTGAATTTTTTATTGATGAAAATAAAATAAGGGATGGTTAGGGAATTTATAAGGTATGAGAAGTTGCTCATAAACTTTTTAAGGGATTACTAAGAGTCTGTTATTTTTGCTCAAAATTCTTATAATCTTAGTTAAGAGCTCGTATAAGTAGTCTGTTGGACTTCCTCTTGGATACACATATTTTATCTTATTAATTAGTAGAGGTATACATTCATCGTTGAAACTACCAGAAGCTGAAACTATATAATTATATATAACATTGTACATTAACTAATTCCTGTATTCTTTGAAGATATGATACCAATTCCAAAATGCTCATCTCCTTCGTTATTTTATCTTATTAATTAGTACAGGTATGCATTCATTGTTGAACAGAGCTGGTTTAAAAAGCTGAAAGATATTTACAGTGTGCAAACTATGGAAACAGTTCCTGCTGTGCTGGATTGGACAGCAGGAAGCGACTGTAAATTCTCCACTAATGACACCTTCTGTGGAGTGAATGCTTTGTGTACAAATCAAAGCTTGTGTTCTTGTAGAGAAGGATTTGAAGGAAATCCTTACTTGCCAGATGGATGTCAAGGTGAGGAAATCAAAGCTTGTGTTCTAGTAAACTCTGAAAATTACTAGTACCCATTCAGTTGATTCTTCTTCTGCCAGGATGTAATTCATTCTAATAATTTTGGGATATGCGTCTGATAGGATTTTTTAATGGCAGATATCAATGAGTGTACACTCAAACCAGGAAGCTCTCTGAAAAGAAACAGATGCGAGCATATCTGTACCAATACACCAGGAAACTACACTTGCTCATGCAAAGATGGGTGGCACCTTATTGGGGATTTTTATTGCGCGAGTTCACATGTTAATCACAAAGCTGCAATCATACTAATAATAGGTACTTACGCTAATACGCTCTGGTAATTTTCCGGAATTGTTCATGACTTCATATGGTAGAAAGATTGTGTAAAATTACCATTATGTAACTTCACTAGTACAAAGTTATATATATTTTTGTCAAGTTCACATTGAATATAATGAGTAAAAAGATAATTTCTCTGCACCGCGAAGAGTCAAATGTTCAAACTTCTTACTTTCTGCATGCGAAGAGCGAGTTGTTCAAATGTTTTCTCATTCGAATTGCATATATGGATAATCATATGCATACAATGGTTCTAGTCAAATTGTTGTACTAACACATAGAGGTTATCTACCATTTTCATCTAAATTCTTCACTATATTCAACATCTCTGTACTCTTTTAGATATAATCTGACCTCTTTCATCCTGATCGATACTGTAGCCACCTGTTCTGGTCTAGGGGTGCTGTTGGCTGCTATGTTGTGGTTGTACAAAGTAATAAGACGAAGAATTAGACATAAACTGGAGGAGAAGCTCTTTAAAAGGAATGGTGGTCTGCTATTGCGTCAACAAGTATCTTCTAGCCAAGGTACCGTGGAGACAATCAAACTGTTTACTACAAAGGAGTTGGAGAAGGCCACATACCACTATAATGTAGATCGAATCGTGGGACAAGGAGGACAAGGTACCGTCTATAAAGGAATGTTGACCGATGGAAGAATAGTAGCGGTAAAAAAATCCAAGATAGAAGATGAAAGCAAACTCAAACTCGAACAGTTCATCAATGAGGTGTAATTTTATCACAGATTAACCACAGAAATGTGGTAAAGCTACATGGATGTTGCTTGCAGACAGAGGTCCCTTTACTGGTTTATGAGTTCATCCCTAACGGAACACTTATGCAATATATCCATGAGGAAAATGAATACTTTCCGCTTACATGGGATGTCCGCTTACGTGTGGCCACAGAAGTTGCCGGAGCACTCTACTATTTACACTCTGTTGTATCAATTCCAATATATCATCGAGATATCAAGTCAACAAATATACTTCTGGATGATAAGTACAGAGCAAAAGTGGCAGATTTTGGAACTTCAAAATCAATTTCTATTGATCAAACTCACATGACTACAAGAGTACAAGGTACATTCGGTTACTTAGATCCCGAATACTTTCAGTCAAGCCAATTTACTGATAAAAGTGATGTTTATAGCTTTGGGGTAGTTCTTGTTGAGCTTTTGACAGGACATAAACCGATCTTGGCTGCCAGACTTGATGATGAAGTACGAGGTTTAGCAACACTTTTTTTATCGGCAATGGAAGAGAATCGTTTATTAGATATTATTGATTCACGGATCATTAACGAGGGTAAAAAGGAAGAGATGATAGCATTTGCTAACATTGCATATAGATGCTTGAACTTGAACGGGAGGAGAAGGCCAACAATGAAACAAGTTGTAGTGGAGCTAGAGAGTATTAGAAACACACATGAATCACCTACTGCTCAACAAAACTTTGAAGAGGTCGAATATGGAAGACATGAACTGAATGCCACCTGGGAGTCAGACTTTACTTCATCTTCTATAAGTTCCACCGGATATCACACTCTCAGTGTTGACATACAGCCCCTCGTGACAAACTAGTGATCCCAAGACGTTAAATGGAAACCCCTGTTTTCTTTGAATTTTGTAAGGACTGTAATTTTTCCTAGCTACTTGTCTTAATTTTATGTAGTACACTAATTTTGTAGTTTCAGCAAGGTATTGTAATGCTGTTTGTTTTGAGAGTGGAGTGTTAATTCTGTTCAGGGGTGGTCAGAATAATCTGGGCCAAAATGTATAATACTATAATGTATAATACTTAAGAAAATGTTTTAGTTATCATCAAAAAATTACTTTTTAATATAAACAAAATGTAAGTTTTTTTATTATAAGGTACTAATTTACCATCATTTTAGATTTATTATTGGTAAATTATAATCATAGGACAATAAAATACTAAAAAGTAAAATTATTAAAAATGCACAAATTTATATAAATTAAAATTGGGAAAACTAAATAATATAACTGTAATCCAGGCTTAATTAAAACTCTCGTATATAATGGACGCGCGGGAAGACTACTTCTCATAATAAAAACATGATCATGAAATTGGCCTGTATATAAAAGAAGTATATATTTGCACAAAATTGGCCTGTAGCAAAGCCTGGATGTCCTGAAATATGTTGCAGCCTGAAAATTAGTTACCCTTTTGAAATTGAAAAGAAAATATCTGACGATAACTTTGAAACAAATTGCAACCACTCTTTTAAAAGGAAACACATATTATTAATTTGAAGATACGGAATATATATCAGTACTAAATTACTGATGAGACAGTCACGTTTCGCCTTTCTTATCCAATAAGTAAAGATCGTATAAATACAAGTGATCACGAGGATCAAGAAATTGGTATAATTATGCGATTTACATTGTCGGACACCGGAACTTGATTCATTTCCATGGGCTGCAACATTCGTGCTTTCTTAAAATAAGGAGATAAATTTTTGGCAAACAGTTGTGGAGCATGCTGATAAACTCCCAAGTTGATCATGATTGAAAAATATAATCGGTACAAGTTTATATTTGGGAGAAGGCGAATTGAATATTCTATGGCTTGTCATTGAGTAAGGGGTAAATCTATGTTTTTTCCTTTCCTCTTTCTAATATATATCTTATTAAAAAAAAAGTGTCTAAGCCACTAGCATAGATTATTTAAGTTTATTTTAACAGAAGGTGTTTGAAAATGTAGATTTTTAACTCCATATTGTCGAGTCATGTTTGAGTCATACTTGACTGAGCAATGTTATGTGTGTACAATAAATGATACTCGGAATAAATCCTCTGTAGTAAAAGCTTTCCAAGACACTTTAAACACTCAAAATAATTAAGACATTAATGAAATATATTATCTAAAAAATCATCCCTCGTAATGGAAAATATAAGTGTGCAAGTTATATACCACATTGAAATGAAAATTGAGTTTGTACAATACTTTAGTAATATATACATGTGTTATAAAGTATGTGTTATTTGGTCTATTAACTTATGGTTATGTAAATTTTTGTATAGACATATTTATATATGTATATCTTATATTTATTATTATTTATTATGTGTTGCATTTAATTTGATTTTGTCTAATTAGTTGTGCTTATTATTCTTCAATTTGTTTTTGTAACCTTTAAAACAAGGATCACTTATTTCTTAATTTTATCAATTTGGTTGTAGAATTGAATTTAAGTTATGAATGCATTAACTTCATTTAAGGTGATTTAATGTAATTTAACCTTTAATTAGACTTTACTCATTTTGACTCTTATATTTATTTTACTAAACTATCACATATGACTTTATTATAGGAAAGTTTGTTTTTCTCTATTGTTACCATCATTGATTTAAAATGTAGCTATTCTATAGTTTCAAATTTTATTTAAATTTGCTCAATGTAATTGATTACCTTGTTAAATTTTTAATTTCAGGTTTTGAATGTATTTAAGAACTGATAGCTAGATTGAGGCAATTTTGGCGGAAATAAAGGGGTTCACGTGTTAAACTGTGGGTATTCATCCGAAAAATTAGAAATATATATTTTAACCTAATTTTAATTAGTACCTTGATTAATTAGTACCTTGATTGGATACTATTCTCGTACCATGGTCATTTTGGTGGCGTATATTTTTGGCATTTTAGAGGCAATTGTGTGGCACTTTTTTGGCTTGTTTATTGACTTTTAGTTAGATTATATATATTATTTTAATTTGTTTAGTGTCTAACTAAAGATTTTCTTTAATTAGACTTATTTTGTATTATTTCTTACGAAGTAAATGTACATTTGTTTTCGTATGATGAATAATTGTCAGATTTAATTTCTTTTTCTTATTTTTTAATATATTCTCCTTGTTTCTTTATTTTATTTTCAGAGTTTTTGAAAGAGATTATCAATTCACGGACTTCGAATTACAAGACAATTTAGCTACAATTTTGATGACACGAGGATTTCATTATTTAACTATAGGAAGTCACTAGTTTAATTTTAATTTTGTATATAATGTACTTTTTAAAGGGCACTCTCTTTCCCCTAAGTTTTTCCCCGAAGCTTTTACTGTTGCGGGGTTTTAACGAGGTCTTTCTTGTGGATACTATTTTTAGACATTAAAGGTGATATTTTCTGAAATCTGGGAGTACTTACTCTTCATTTAGATTACTTTTATGAATGAAGGATAATTTGTCCCTTCGAATTGTATTCTGGAATTCAATCAATGAATTTATATCCCTTCCGCAAAAAAATGTGTTACAAAGTTATTGCTCTATCCTCTATATGCGAGAAGACGAATGTAGCAGGAAATTGGACCGTCCAATTATGGATTAGTTTTGCTAATTTTTATTTACAACGGACTTGAGCTTTAAATAATTAATTCGTTTCTGATACGGATAACTATAATTGATTTGATAGAATATTAATTCGAGTTAGTTATAGATCAATATTAACATAAATAATTAATTAACGCAGTTTAGTTAATTAATGAATTATCTCACAAGTCTCCTTAATTTGGTCAAATTAACTTTACTAAATTCTGAAATAACTTTGCTAAATTCGACCCAACATAGACGAAACACTCTCCTTAATTCGATAGAATTCCGTTGACTTTAACGAACAATAGTTTTCTAAAAAAACACAGTAGAAACTTATAATTAGTTTTTATATAAAGTAATTATGACAAAAATGTAGCACACATTAACATTCCAAAAACACAGTAATTACTGTTAACGGAGGAATTTGGTTAACAAAGATTTGAGGTTCGTGGCCGGAATCAAGATGAGGATTACCCACCAGAATAGAGGACAAGTGATCGCAAGCGTAGAAGTGCAAAGTGCGAGATACCCCAGAGTCTCCCCTCGAGGACAACCTGCCGAATACGGCGACAGGGCTCCTAAAGCACACACTAGATATTTACGAACGTTCTTCTACGAGGATAACCCGTAAGACTAAAGAATGACACATTCTTTATATTTTTCCGGGATGACGTGCTCTTATAGGGCCCTTTTCCTTCTTCGGGCGCGCCCTAGGAAGGGTTGAAGTCCTCTAGAGTCCTTTCCCATGCCTAGGGCACACCCTAATCATGGAGAGCTCCTCCGGGGCTCCTCTTCTTCTCTTGTATGATTCTTATGCTTTATTTACTTCCCAGTTTAGTTATGGGAGAAACCTCCTTGATAAGTCTTCCTTGTCATCTCACTTGCATTACGGAGCAGCCACCCCATGCGGCCATATAGTGTGGGATGCCCCCTAAAAGGATCCAGGGACATTTTCATGGAGCTCGTATCATTCTTCATTTCTTGATTGTTTCACTCTTTTCCTTTGGCTTCAAATCATCCTTTATAGACTCTTCATTAATACTTGTTCTTCATTGTCGTCTTCTACTATAGCGACAATCGTGGTATTGTCATCGTAGCGGTCGTCGCACACTTCCTTCACTATGGTTGTTGTAATCTCCCGTTGTGATGGTCGTTGTAAATCTTCGTATATAAAACAACACCAGTCGTCGTTATAACTTCTTGCTATCATTAGTCATCGTAAGCGACCCCCATATAGGACGAGCCTTATAGGGGTCACCTCCGGAGCTCGTCCGTCTTCTTTCTCGGCGGTGATCTGACCCATTTCCTTAAAGATCCAATAAAATACCCGTGACGATTTTATGATATAACTACCCCCCGATTTTCTAGTTTGTTAAAACACAAGGTGGAAAATCTTCTTCTTCTTCCATTGGTCTTCCGTGAATAATTCTTCCTTTATCATCCGCAATGTCTTCACTTCATCTTTTGCTAATAAACTTCCTTCCATATGCGTTAATTCTTTCTTCCATCGAAAAATGCTTTAGTTGATAATCTTCGCCGTAAAATTTTCTTCTTCTGAACTTCCATAACAAGTACTTCAATTTTTATTTCTGTTAAATCTTCTGTAAATATTTTCCGCAAATATCTTCCGTAAATATTTTCCACAAATATTTTTCCGCAAATATCTTCCAAAAATATTTTTCTTCCTCTCCGTCGTTGAGACCTTGCGGGGCGCGCCCTACCCCCCGGGGGTTAGTTCTGAGGTTAAAACTTTAACGAATTTCAAAATTTTCTTCAAGGCATATATCTCTTATTCATCTTCATACGCTTTCCCATTGACTTGCATGTTAAACATGCATAACTTGTAGATCTTGTAGAATCTTCACACTGACCTCCAATTATGTTTGTTCATAGCTTGAATATGAAAATAAGGACATCGATTACACCCACTTTATACATGGAGGCGCGTCCAAGGCACACCACAAAGCTTTCAGGTAGCGACCCTAGATTTTCCTTCATGAGGCACGCCCAGAGCTTGCGGGTCCGCGGGTCGCGATCTTCGTATAGTGCAGGGCGCGTCTGAAGCTTATTCGGAGCTCGGGTTGTGACCTTGTTTCTTTGTTGGGGCGTGCCTGAGCTTCTTCAAAATATATTTTAATTTTTGATGGTATTGTGGTGCGTCCGAACCACTTTCCTTTTTTTTACCACAACTGGACGACGACTCGCTTACTCCCTTCCATCCATTTGCGGAATTCATCCGTAAATTGGGGCTTTTCACCACCCTGCTTCAGTCACCATCTCCTTTATCATCATCATTACTTCATCTTTATCACAAGTTGTCAATTTAACTTTGATGTTTGTACGTCTCTCTAACTTGTCTTTCATTTGGCATCGTATCAATATTTTCTTCTTTTTGTGACATTATTTCCTTTATTATGAAAAGATGATAGGAAGGTGCCGAAGTTAAGTGGCACGGCCACGAAAAGAGCGTATGTTATACTTCGTCTTTCTAGCGAGGAATTTAACCTTGAGACTCTAGTTACGGAAGATAATCTGAAGAAGATTGGTGTTCTCCATCATGATGTAGGTTCCAAGCGCAAGAAGAAAGGTGATGCAGATTCCGAGACGGGCTTCCCTTCTTCCTCCGCTATGTCCCGGGCTCGCCTTAGGTAGTACGCACCCTCGGGGCGCGCCCTGGGAGGTGTAATCCCTTAATTTTTTTCACACCCTTATATGCTACACTTTGCATATATTTCTTCATACGCACATATATCACCTCCATGTTCACTTTTGCTCACACCTTTACACATATATCTTTACTTCACATATTCCCTTCATACGTCATGCCTTACTTGCGTATATTGTGCTGAGTCGTCTAATGTTTATCTCTCAAATATGGAACCTCATATTTCGAAATGCTTCAGGCTTGATTTGGATTCTGAGAAGGTGGTTCCCAAGATGAACGTTATTGAGCCTTCTTCGCGGCACAAGGTGTACCCTAGTCCTCCTTCCATGGAGGTTGTTCATGCGCTCCCAGTTCTTTCTCCTAAGCGTACGCGAGTTGGTGTATGAGGTTGTTCTCCTCAGGATGATATTTATCCTACAGACGATGTTATCCCCGTGAGTGATGTTCTTCCCACTATGGCTTCTCCCTACATAGACTATCTTCTGTCCACCCACGAGAGTAGGGCCGCACTTGCTAGGCCCTCCGTCTTTATGGGGGTGCGCCTTTTAGGCCTTTTACGTCTTGTGCTGCTTTCCATATATTTTGCTATATTATGACTATCGCGATGACTTTTATTCGAGTTGGGGGCCTCTGTAAAATCCCTGCAATTTGTACGAACTCGTTTACTTATCACACTTCGCATGTAGACTTCATATTGTGTATCCTTTTCCATGTTATCACTTTCCTTTTGCCTTAAAATATTTTTTTCTTGAAATAACTACCAAGGAACTTGTACCTAAAATGAAGTAGCTCCAAAAATTCTTCCCTTGGGGGAAACCCTCTTCGGGCGCGCCCTAGAAAGTATACGGCTCCTCCGGAATGCCTTGCTCCTCCTCGCGTGCCCGAAAGTTATTCTTGATAATATTGAAATCCAAAATTAAATCAAAAAAATGAGTAAACTCGTAGATCAAAGAAATTGAATTAAAAACTTCAATATTAGAGGAGGACCCCCTAGGGCGCGCCCTATGGGCGGTGGAGCTTCCTTGGGAAGCTTCGCATCTCCTTTCATACTTGAACGTTATTCTCTTATCCTTGCTAATCTTTTTAAAGATCAATAATGAAATAAAAAGTAGACTTGTGAACAAAATTATATGACGGAAGAATCTCCATGTTGGGGGAGCACCCCTTGGGCGCGCCCTAAAGGGTGTAAGGCTCTTCTAGGAGTCTTCGTGCCTTCTTGCCTGTTTGGACGCTCTACTATTAACTTTTATAATCTTTTATCGACTGAAAAAATATTCGCAAATGAACTTGTGAACAAAGTCGTAACCCGGAAAGTCTTTTTCCTGGGATGAGACACTCCCTGGGCCTCTCAATGAGGTGTGGGACTTCTTCGGGAGTCTTCACTTATCCCTCCTTGCTTGAAAGTTACCTAACTTGAATTATTTCAATTAGTTGATAAATTAAAAATAAGATATTGATCAATAAAACACAAACATGAATTTCTAAAATTCTTTTCTAGGGTGAATACTCCGTAAGCGCGCACTGGGAGGCATGGAGCTTCCTCGGAAGCTTTGCATCCTCTAGTTTGTTTGAACAATGTTCTTCTTCTTTTTGTGTTCGGAAACTGTCTTCGACTTTCATGACAATATTTCTTTGTACTTCATGTCTTGAAATAAACATAACGACGAAAATTGATCTTCATGTTATGAAATAAAAAACTTCAAAATTTCATCAATGATACATAATACACTTTAGCTTAATGCGCTCTAGCGTATGCACTACCCTCCTAGGCTAGGAGTAATTTTATTGCTACTAATCTACTATTCAGGCTAAGCCCTAATTGAATCAACTATAATATACGTAAGTGAGTAAGGGGCCGAAGCCGCGCCTTACATGAGGACTCTCAATTTCTCATTCATAGCTTCAGCGCTGTATAAACCAAACGGTATGCATGAATTGGGATCAAGCTCTTCTTCTATCTATTCATATTTAAGCTCTTGCGTTGATTCCTTGTCTTATTAATCATAGTGTTTTATTCCTTGTAGAAGTTGAATACGATCATAAAGAAAGCGGAGGACATAATGCTTCTCAATAATGATAACTCTCGTCATGGAAACAAACTTGAAGAAGATTGGGATTTTCATCCCTAATGTTAGTTTTATCTATAAGTTTAGTATTCACAAATTGATTTTCTGTCAAGAAGATTCAGAGTGCAGATGAAGTGATCATCACAATAAATATCCTGACTTCCTCCAACAAGCTTCTAGGCGCATCCTTGGGGGTAGCACGCTTTGGGGTGTGCCTTAGGGGCGTAGAGCTCTACATGAAACTTCCTTTTTCTTATATACTTCGTAGTGGAGGGTGTTGACCGAACTTCCATTACTGATGAACATGTAGTGGACATTCATTGTTCCAATGCCAATTTTTACTACCAAAACATCCTCTTCTGCTTACTTTAACAATTCAAGGCATGCCTGGAGCCTTCCCTTGTTAGAGGATCAACCAATTTGGGTCTTCTTGACTTATTTTGGATCCACCATCGGTTGCCTCCTTAAAGCGATGTTTGTAAAATTGGCGTTCACCTATCTTCTTCCCGTCGTCTTCAATTGAACTCAGTCTTTTATGGTGCGATCTTCTTCTAGCTTTAGAAACGTCCAACTATGAGGTTCAACCGCAAAAAGCCAATGCTCGCCCATAATCGCGGGACTTTTAAGATAATGCATCTCCTTTGTGATATCCCGGATATTCAGCAATTATTATTATCATTCCTTAAATATGTTTATATAATTTTCTGATTTAGAAGGAATAAAATTATGGATATTTTATTCCTGTTTGACTTGTTCATTTTAGTAAATGGTAATCTGCTAATTGGTAGTTGGTCCCAATCCATGTTTCATTAAAATTTCTATCTGAAAGCCGATTATTTTATCGATATCGGTAAAACTGAGTGTATTTTCCAGTCTTGGGGATCGAGTGGGTATTTTACTTGCCTCAATATTTTATTTGCGTCAGAAATATTATTTGATATTTTAACCGTGTCCCCACCCGCATAGGGTGAGGTTTAAAAATATTTAAAAATAATCTTTTACAACTATTCTGTTACGTGTTAAATGAATTATTATGTGTTTACTATTATTTAAAAATATGTTTTCCCATGATTTTGTATGCGGCGGATCTGTATGTGTTCCTGTAAGGACCAGAGTATTTTTTGGACACTCATTACATGTTAAAAATGCATTTATATGAAATTACTCACAATATGGCCGTGTGCCAAGTTACATCTATTCTGTGTTAAGTATTAAATGCTTGATATGTGTCGAATTATTCGTACTCTTGAATTATTGTTGCAATTGATTGCTGAATCGTATTATTATATTCTTCTATTTAAAAAAGGTATTATTAAAGTTTAATTTTTATAAATATGACAATTGTTATTAAAATTATTTTTAGGGCTTTATAATTTCAATAATTATTTATTGGAATTTATAAAATTTAGAAATCAATATTTCGTGAATTATTTAGCCCCAAATGATTTTCTGATTGTATTTAATTGTTAATTCATTGTTAAATTGAAGAATATATCAAAAACTATGAAAACTTTATTTTATAAGTTCTTGAATTACGGAAATTTTAAAATTATTTTCAAAATTTTTCGGCTCATTTCTACTCACAAATAGTATCGCTAAAATGCAAATTTGGGTCTAATCCGGGCTCACAGTCAGGAAAAAAGGACACGTGTCCTTTTAATTGGACAGCTGGCTGGAATTCAAGTTATGGCAGAAGATTAATACAACCGATTATTTCTTTTAATCCTGATAAAACATCAATCTCTCCCCTGCGTCTTTATCCCTCTCATCGATCTCTCTCCTCTCTTTCTTCCCTCTCTCGAATCTCTCTATGTCTCTCTCCCTCATCTCTCTCTTTTCTTTTTTCTCTCCCTCCTCCCTGTTTTCCTCCTTGAGTCTTCCAGCGCCACTTTTCCGGTGCTTCCCCATCGCGCCCTGTATTTTTCGGTAAGCCGCCGCCTGAACTCCGGTGGGTTTGGTGGCTTCGGTTCTGTTTCCGTTTAAATATACATATATACATATGTTTATATGTGTGTGTATATCAATGGTGTTGGTGTGTGTATGGTGTGTGTGCGTTTGTGTGTGTACTGTGTGTATTACGCGTGTTACGCGTGTGTGTGTGGGTGTTGGGTGTGTTTGCATGTATGTGTTCTGTGAGGATTGCTGTGTTGCTTTGCTTCTGTGTAATTCGAAGCCTCAATTCCTTGGGTTATTCGAATTAATGATTGAGTTGTGAAAATATCTGGATGAAATTATGTGATTATTCGAAGTATTATTTTTTGGATTATTCAGGAATTTTAATCGGTGGAATTCGCGTTGGAAACCCGTTATAAACGGGTACCACCAAATTTTACCGCAGTCAGTGATGAACCTCGGTGAGCTGACGGTAGGCCGTGATGATTTATTCGGAGTCCTATAAATTATAAAATATTATTTCGTAAGTTAGTCGGTTGTAAATATAAAAGTCGCGTGGGTAATTTGGTTATGAATTGCATTGTTGTGATTGTTTGGTGTCGATATGATATCGACTGGCAGTCCGATAAATAGAGGAGGTGCTGCCCGATTTCCGAGAAATTATTATTCTGGAAACTCGGGGACATATCCTTTAATTATCGAAATTACTAATCAATCTATCTACTCTATATGTAAATCATTTTAAAAATTTACTTGCTGGTACAAGAAACTAACTCGCATTAGTGTGACCTTGAGTTGTATTTGGTTAAACGTTACTCAGATAAACTTAATGATATAAATCAGTCGGTTTGTCTTATTACCGATTAATTAAATATAAATTCGGTTCCGCTAATCTAAGTTAAATTTTGAAATCAAGATTTCAATAGCTAGTAGTATGTAAATCGGTTTGGTGAAATATTTTGCAAAAAGAGTCCTATGACCCTATTTTTCTGTAACGACAGTTTTTCATATTTTCTGAAAATAAATACTGGATTGAATTTTAAGTACGTGAGCCCTATCTGTTTTGTGTGTTGAGATAGTTTGTATAAATATGAGTCAGGCTATGTAATCGTAAGGGTAGAATTGATAGTGAGGATATGTCAAGCATAAGCGATCGTCTAATTTAGGGTATTTGATTCTGTAGGTTCCAAGACCGAAGTCCCGAAGTTGATTTTAGAATAATCCAGTGTTCAGTTAAAAAAGCTCTGCAAGATGCGGATCGTTCGAATTGATCAGAACTCGACATCGGGAAGAAGGTAATTGAATAATATTGGGCATCAGGCTTGCGGCCATTACAAAAGTGACAAATCAAAGGATTAGTAGAATAACAGACGGTGATGTCATGAGACAGAAGTCTGGGATTATTGTGTTAGTGCGAGTGTGCTTAACTTCTAAAAACCAAAGGCAAGTTTTTTTATACTATTCTAATTCCAGAATAGTTAAATGTTTTATACATTAAAATGATTGATTATGATTATGCAAGTTTTCATATGTTATTCTACTTCCAGAATAGTTATATGTTTATATATTTGGATTAAACTGTTTTATAAAGATTTTGGGAGACATTGCATGCATATAATCATTGGATTATTGAAACTATGCTATTCTAGCAATTGTTCTGCTAGAATATAATTCATTTCCAAATAGATACTGAATAACTATTCTATCCAGATATACTCAATACAGTGAATTTTGATTATGTATTTAGCAAATAACTAATTCTACTGGTTATCTCGCCATCAATTGTTGAGATTACGCAAGATCATGAGAAATGGGGATTGGGTTAAGAAAGGATATCGATTGATTTGATTCCTTTATGAAAAATATTTTGATTGGATGGTACGTAAGTGACCCGGGTGGACGGTCCAGCAAAGGGGCTTTGTATTAACTGAAATATGTTTAATATAATTTTTTTCATGGCCACAATGTGCCTTTTTATTTTAGTTTATACCGGTAGTGGCCGATATGTAGTTTTTATTTGAGTACTCGTGTTTGGGACATTAATTCTACTAATCATGATCCAGTACTATCGCAGTGGCTGATCAGCATGTGATAGTGCATCCGCCGAATATTTATGATTCCAATCTAAAAACTTATCGTTTAATCGTTAAGTTTATGATAACTTATGATAGCTTGTGATATCTTTTATTGTCGTACGTATCCTGTGATTGATAATCATAAATAGATAATTTATCATATATTGTCATTGCATGATTTACATTAAAAGTTGATGTTGATATTTACTTTGTTGTTAAATATCAAAAGTGTTATTATTATATATGATTGATGTTGACTTCAGTATGGGATGTTGTGAACATCAAAGCTAGTATTAATATCTAATTTGACGTTGACATCAAGATGATTATTAAAATCAAGAGTGCGGTTTTGAATAAAGTTTATGATTCAGTACATAATCATTATTTCATATTATTGTTTACGAAATTCATGTAAACAATGTTTTACGAGTTTTATCTCATCGAGATTCAAATTATTGCTTAAACATTTTCGCTCAAAAACATTAAAAGGGTTTTGAATACTGATAAGGAACTAATTCTGGGATTTCTTAACTAAATTTTCTAGTTCAGCAATTATGATTTTAAATGTTCTGCTCTATCGCAGATATGGGTTTTTAAATCAAAACACCATACATATTTCATACTGAACTTGCTGAGCATTTCTTTTGCTCATACTTGCCTGTTTTTAAATTTAACCTTCCAGTGAGGATTAGCTTACGCTTTTTAGCCGCATAATTCGAGAAAAGCAAAGAAGAAGCTTTTGAAAGGTGGTTGGTCCAGGGTTTGCGGAACTAGAGTAAGTTCTATTGTGTAAAGTTGTTTGTTTGTATATTATAGTTGTATTATCGTGTATTTGGGCCTAGAATAATTCTTTTCGAAGTTATACTAGCTGGTTTAGTTTGGAGTTTGTAATTTGTTGAAAAAGATGTTTTAAAAGAAGTGAAAAATTTATTTGTGGAATTTCGATTTCTTGTTTCTAGAATTGTAACCTGAAAAGATCTTGGTATAGTTTGGGGTCGCATGTGTTATATTTCAACTGCTGGCATTTGTTTATTTATTAAACAGGTTCTTTTGGATTAAGGTTTCATCGTGACGAGCAAATCTTCTGAACCGGATTGGGGGGGCGTTACAGAATGGTATCAGAGCTGAGGTTATAGTAAACTAGAAACGACAGTGTGTAGGAGTGTGTATAGTTATGTAAGGACGCCAAATCTCATTTCGAGTTCGTGTTGGACTATCGGATATAGTACCAACGAGTAAGTTAAGATAAGGCGTATTTGTTTGAGATTGTTTTGCTAAGCTAGATGGGATTTTTTCCGGTTGTAAAGGTCTATTGTGGAATCTTCCAAGGCTACTACGAGTCGACGATGATGTAGATTATCGATAACATTAAGACGTGGAAAAGAAGAATTTTGAAGCGGATGACGAGTCATCAAATGAGTTCAGAAAGAAAATAAGTATGAAAACCTTGGAAATACCTTATCTTTTTATAAATTACTTTGACATCCTTCAAAAAGAGATGTCTGTTAGAGGATTTATTCGCTAACACTTATTTTCCAATCACGTGTGTGTTTTAAATGTGCCGGAGGCTGTCATGATGCTTATTTTCAGGTTTTCATAGCTCTCTCAAGTTGCGATATTTAAATTTCCATTTTTCTTATATGGTGGATAGTTTTATAGGTGATCTGACTCCATTTGCTCATTTTGTGCCAGAGTTTTGTTTTCTAGATTTCATTTCCTCCAGAAATATTAACTTTGAAATCTATTCAGTTTTGATCCAAGGGTTGCATTAAAGAGTCATTTATTAGAAACCCTTGATTATTTCAGTTGATTTTGAAACTTTTTTTTATTCTTCTTACTCCGACTGAGATGAATAACTTTATTTATAAGGGACGCCAGGACTCTCTGTCCGTGTGATAAAAGTTAGATAGGATGCCATCACTGGTGTGTTGTGCATTATAAAAAGGCTAATTACCTTCACTTGTAAGTGTCTTAACTAAGGCACGCAACATAAGTTCTCTTGATCATATTGATCTCTCAGTTATTATTTTATTCCAATAATTTTTACTCAAAACTTCATATTTTGAAAATCATAGTTGTGGAACATGTGTTAGATATCAGATCCTTTTATCTTCAGAACTTCACTATTTTATCATTATTAGAGTACTTGAAGGTATGCCAACAAAGGATTATCCTGGTCAAGTTGAAGTAAGATTTTGTGATGGGATTACCAAGAACGACTATAAATTGCAATACGATTATAATATCAGTGGTGTGTAGCGAAGTCAGCCATTCTCTTTCTTCCTATCTCTCCCCTTTTCTTCAATCTATCTTGTGAAAGGAACAATGGTGCGGAGTGAAGCTCCCGTGAAAGTTTTGTTATACAAGGAATCCAAGTTTTTATTAAGATTTTCAGAAAGGTTGCTTATGCAAGGTTGGAAAGTTGGTAAGAATATCACTACTGTTCACTTCTGCTGATTCCGAGGACGAGATTCTTATAAAGGGGGTATATTGTGATATCCCGTACTTTCAGCAATTATTATTATTATTCCTTGAATATGTTTATATAATTTCTGATTTAGAAGGAATAAAATTGTGGATATTTTATTCCAGTTTGACGTGTTCGTTTCATTAAATGGTAATGTGCTAATTGGTAGTTGGTCCCAACCACTGTTATTAATGTGAAAGTTTTAATTACTTTTATAATTTAAATTTTTTATCTGAAAGCCGATTGTTTTATCGATATCGGTAAAATTGAGTGTATTTTCCAGTCTTGGGGATCGAGTGGGTATTTTACTTGCCTCAATATTTTATCTGTGTCAGAAATATTATTTGATATTTTAACCGTGTTCACCCGCACATAGGGTGAGGTTTAAAAATATTTAAAAATAATATTTTACAGCTATTCTGTTACGTGTTAAAATGAATTATTATATATTTACTATTATTTAAAAATATGTTTTGCCATGATTTTGTATGCGGCGGATCTGTATGTGGTCCTATAAGGACCAGAGTATTTTTGGGATACTCATTACGTGTTAAAAATGCATTTATATGAAATTACTCACAATATGGCCGTGTGCCAAGTTACGTCTGCTCTTTGTTACGTATTAAATGCTTGATATGTGTCGAATTATTCGTACTCTTGAATTGTTGTTGCAATTGATTTCTGAATCGTATTATTATATTCTTCTATTTAAAAAGGGTATTATTAAAGTTTAATTTTTATAAATATGAGAATTATTATTAAAATTATTTTTAGGGCTTTATAATTTCAATAATTATTTATTGGAATTTATAAAATTTACAAATCAATATTTCGTCAATTATTGAGCCCCAAATGATTTTCTGATTGTATTTAATTGTTAATTCAGTGTTAAATTAAAAAATGTTTCAAAATTTATGAAAATTTTATTTTATAAGTTTTTGAATATTTCGGAAATTTTAAAATTATTTTGAAAATTTTTCGGCTCATTTCTACTCACAAATGGTATCTTTAAAATGCAAATTCGGGTCTAATTCGGGCTTGCACTCAGGAAAAAGGGACACGTGTCCTTTTAATTGGACACATGTCTGGAATTCAAGTTATAGCAGAAGATTAGTACAACCGATTATTTCTTTTAATCCTGATAAAACATCAATGTCTCCCCTGCATTTCTATCCCTCTAATCGATCTCTCTCCTCTATGTCTTCCCTCTCTCGAATCTCTCTGTGTCTCTCTCCCTCATCTCTCTCTCTCTTTTTTTTCTCTCCATCCCCGTTTACCCTGAGTCTTCCGACGCCTCTTTTCCGGTGATTCCCCGCAGCACCCTGCCTTTTCGGGTAAGCCGTCGCGGTGGGTTTGGTGGCTTCGGTTCTGTTTCCGTTTGAATATACATATATACATATGTTTATATGTGCGTGTATGTGAGTGGTGTTGGTGTGTGTGTATGGTGTGTGTGCGTTCGTGTGTGTACTATGTGTTGTGCATGTTGCGCGCGTGTGGGTGGGTGTTGGGTGTTTTTGCGTGTATATATTCTGTGAGGATTGCTGTGTTGCTGTGTTACATACTGATTCTCAATGATCAGAAGAAGCTTAGGATCTGGCTGCGTTCAGGTGTCATCAGTATTTGATGTGTCGTCAGGATTTGACACATCATCAACATTTGTATGTCATCAGTATCTGGAGGCAGTCAGCTTAGAAGATTTGTTCTATTCCTTGGTTTGTGGAATAGATATCTCTTACGTCTGAGTTATTAAACTTTATCTATTCAGTTGAAGATATGTATCAGTTTCGGTTAGTTTTTGATAATGCATATCTAAGATTGATTAGCAGCAGCTGTATATTATATAAACACAGTTTAGGTCATCACATAGTGAATTAACTTGAGCATTGTACGACCTAGCAGCTCTCAAGAACATCAATATTTCTTGAGAGAGTTTGTAACACTTTTTATCAGAAATATAAAGAACTGTTATATTTTAATTACTTGTTCGAAGCATTTATACAATTCTATCCAACCCCCCTTAAACAATTGTATCTTTACTGGGCAACAATTGGTATCAGAGCGGATTGATAATTTACTATCAGAATCAATGTAAACATGTCTCTGAACAAGTATGAAAGTATCAAAATCCCCATTCTGAGGAAGGCTGAATATCCTACATGGAAGGTGAAGATGCTCATGCACTTGGAAGCTAGAGATCCAGACTATCTCGATGTAATCAATGATGGACCTTACAAGCCAACAAAATTGGTACCTGCAACTCTTACTGTTGATGAACATCTCCAGCTGAAGGAGAAGAGTGAATGAACACCAGAAGAGAAAGTCGCTGTACTGAAAGATGCAAAGGTAAGTAACATTTTGCATAACAGTCTTGATTCTGTGATGTAAAACTGGGTTATAGCCTACAAGACTGCAAAAGAGATCTGGGATGCTCTTGAGACTCAATGCCAAGGAACCACAACCATCAAGAAGAACAGAAGGGCTGTTTTAGTTCAAGAATATGAACATTTTGAGGCAAAGACTGATGAGAGTCTCACAGACATCTATGATAGGTTTCTTACTCTGCTTAACGACCTATCTTTGGTGGAAAAGGTGTATGATCTTGAAGATTCAAACACCAAGTTTCTGAGAGCTTTGAGTGAGGAATGGGAGACACAGACCTCAATCATACGACACCAGTATGATCTGGAAAATGTCACTCTGGATGAAATCTATGGCATGCTAAAGACTCATGACTTGGAAGTTCAGCAAAGTAAACAGAGGAAAAACATCATGGCAAAATTAGTTGCCTTAAAGGTGAATGCTAAAGCTTCAAAAGACAAGACTGTGGAAGCTACAAGGAAGAAGAACTATCTTCCAGAATCAGATACTGATGATTCATCATTAAATCCTGATGATGATACTGATTCTGAAACTGATGAGAACATGACAGATTCTGATGTCATGCAAATGGCTGCTATGATGGTTAAGGGTTTCAAGAGGATGCAATTCAGGAAGTCTCAGAAGAATAGAAGCTCCAGGAAGAAGTTTACTGGAGGAGAGAGGAAGCCTTTTGAAAGAAGAGAAGGAAAAGATGTGAAAGCTGGAAAAGTTGACAGCTCAAAGATCAAGTGCTACAACTGTGATGAACCTGGTCACTTTGCTACTGAATGCAGGAAGTCAAGAAATGACAAAGGGAAAAATAAAGCCCTGATCACATCAAGCAAGGATTGGATGGACTCTACTGACTCTGAAACTGAAGGAACAAACTATGCACTGATGGCTAGTTTTGATAATCCTGCTTCTCCTGATTCTAAGGTATCAACATCCTTCTTTTCTCTTGATACTGAGGATATCTAAATTGAAATCTATTCTTAAATCTCTGCATGGTAATTTTAAGAATAAGACTCTAGAGAATAATAGACTTATAACTGAAATTGAAATCTTAAAATCTAGGAATGACCAATTAGAGTCAAACTTAACAAATCAGATTGAATTGCAAAAAGAATATGAAAAAGCTAAACATACAGTAAAGATCCTTGAGGCTAGGTACAGTATGTTAGAAAAGGATTTAGAAAATGAGAGAAAAACCCTTAAATCCTGGACTGATTCAGGAAAAAAGGATCATGAGATGATCTCAAAGAAAAACTGGAAAGAATGTCTTGGCTATAAAGATGGAATTAAAGATGTTGACACTGAAAATGAAATTACCCTTAAGACTCCAGTTAAGTTTATTTCTTCAGAAAATAATGAACCCAAATCAACTTTTGAAAAGGGTTCAGCCTCTACATATCAGGAAAAGAAAGTAAATGATAAAAATCAAAGTGAGGAACACAAATAAACCATTAAGACTGTCAAGAAAGAAAAGAACATAGGACTTTTGTCTAAAGGACAACTGAAAAAGAAATTATCTGAAGTTACTGATAAACCTCAGATAAAGAGTCCAAAAAGAAACAACAATGGTAATCAAGGTGTTTCTAAAGATTCCAACTATAAGGTTGCTCCCAATTCTCCTAGAAAAACTTGTTTTAACTGTGGAAATACTAATCATCTTGCTATTGATTGCAGGAGGAGTAAGAAAAAGAAAAATGCTATTCATGAGTCTGATGTTAGGGGTAGATTAGCATTTTATAAACCGCAAAATCCTTATTTTTATTGTGGTAGTAGTTGGCATTCAATTTACACTTGTAGTTCCTATCATAAGTTGTATCACAATTTCTATGAACCTTTGCCAAAGTTTAATAAAACTGCTTATGTGTTAATACTTCCAGTCCTACTAAATCTGCTTCTAATAAAACAAATTCTATCAAAAAAAATTGTCAGAATTGATTCTGAATCACAGAAACTTAAGTTGTTCAAAACAAGGGCCCAATAAGTGTGGGTCCTTAAAAATCCTTCTAATTAATCATCTCTCTGATTGCAGGGTAACAGGAAGAACATTCTTGTCTTGGACAGTGGATGTTCTGGACACATGACTGTAAATAAAACCCTGCTGTCAGAATTTGAGAGGAAGGCTGGCCCGGATGTATCTTATAGGGATGGAAACATTGGACACACTCTGGGATATTGCAACTTGATAATTGGAAAGGTGGTAATAGAAAATGTGGCCTTGGTGGAAGGATTGAAACACAACCTACTGAGCATCAGTAAGATCACTGACAAAGGTTACCATGTGGTGTTCTATGATTCTCACTGTGAAGTTGTTCATATCAAGACAAAGAAAGTTGTCTTTAAAGGATATAGACATGGTAACATATATGAAGCAAGGCTGCATGAAAGTATTGAGAAGGAAGCTACTTGCTTATCTCTAAGGCATCAGTAGATGAAAGCTGGAATTGGCACAAGAAACTCTCACATCTCAACTTCAATTCTATAAATGAACTTGCCAAGAAGGAGCTAGTAAGAGGACTACCAAATATGCTATATTCATCTAATGGCCTTTGTGATGCTTTCCAAAAGTCCAAACAAAGAAGAGTATCCTTCAAAAATAAAACAGAATTCTCCATCACTAAACCATATCACATGCTACACTTGGATCTCTTTGGACCAGTGAACATAATGTCTATCAACAAGAAAAGGTACACACTTGTAATTGTTGATGATTTCACTAGATATGCCTGGGTTTATTTTCTACACAGGAAAGATGAAACTCCAGAAATTCTTCTGGATCATGTAAAGCAAATTAAAAATGGAAAAAATTTCAAAGTGAAAATTCTGAGAAGTGATAATGGTATTGAGTTCAAGAATTCAAAGATAGAGGAAGTTTGCAAGTACAAAGGTATATAACAACAATTCTCAGCTCCTGGTACACCTCAACAAAATGGTGTTGTTGAGAGAAAAAACAGAACCTTGATTGAAGCTGGCAGAACTCCGCTAGAAGAAGCCAAATTACCCACTTACTTCTGGGCTGAAGCAGTAAACACAACTTGTTATACTCAGAACATCACCCTGATAAATAGACATGGTGTAACTTCTTATCAGATGCTGAAAGAAAAGAAGCCAAGTCTGAAACATCTCCATATATTTGGATGTAAGTGTTTTGTTCTGAGAACTCACACTGATCAGCTAGGAAAATTTGAATCAAAAGCTGATGAAGGAATCTTTGTTGGATATGCACCATCAAGAGCATATAAATTTTTCAATCTGAGAACAAATACTGTGATTATCTCTATCAATGTGTCTTTTGATGATAGAATGATTCCTAGATTTGAAGAAGACTCTCATGAAAGGTTGATCTTTGCAAATGAAAATGCACTGCTGGACTCTGCATTAGACTACAATAAATCATCAACCACTGAAAATCTAAATCCTAATACTCCTTCAGATCCTGAAGATGATCAATGTACTGATGAACCTGCACATGTTGAGGGGGAGCAATAGCAAGGTTCAACTGATAGTACCAACACAGAAGAATCAACTCAAGGTTCTTCTCAATCTGATAAGACAAAATCTAATGCTGACTCGATATCAAGTGAGCATGAGTCAAGTGTTAATACTTCATCAGGAGACAACAACACTGACTCAGGGGGAGCCTCAAATGCATTTGATGAGGCACATGATTTAGGGGGAGCATCTAGCTCCATAAGGATATTTCCTCATGCCAGAAAATGGACCAAAGATCACACTCCTGATCTGATTATTGGAAATCCTGATGAAGGTGTAAAGACAAGAAGTGCAACTCAAAATGAATGTCTCTATCACAATCTACTTTCAAAAGAAGAACCGAAGAAAGTAGAAGATACACTTAAGGATGCAAACTGGGTCATAGCTATGCAAGAAGAGTTGAATGAGTTTGAAAGAAATGAAGTATGAAAGCTGGTGCCTAGACCTAAAAACAGATCAATTGTATGCACAAAGTGGGTCTTCAGAAATAAGACCGATTCTGATGGAACCATTGTCAGAAACAAGGCTCGGTTAGTGGCTAAAGGATATTCTCAACAGGAAGACATTGACTATGATGAAACATTTGCTCCTGTTGCTAGGTTGGAAGCAATCAGAATCTTCTTGGCATATGCTGCACACAAGAAATTCAAAGTCTTCCAGATGGATGTCAAGAGTGCATTTCTCAATGGAGAACTTGAAGAAAAAGTCTATGTTGAACAGTCACCAGGTTTTGTGGATCCTAAACATCCTGAATATGTTTATAGACCTGACAAAGCACTCTATGGACTAAAGCAAACACCTAGAGCATGGTACGAGATCCTTGCTCAATTTTTACTTGAAAGTGGATTCAAAAGAGGTATGTTAGATAAAACTTTATTTTATCTGAATAAAGGTAAATATTTACTTTTAGTTCAAATTTATGTGGATGATATTATTTTTGGATCAACTAATCAAACACTGTGTGATAAGTTTTCAAAGTTGATGCAATCAAGATATTAAATGAGTATGATGGGAGAGATGAGCTACTTCCTGGGCTTGCAAATTAAATAGACTGATAATGGTATCTACATTAATCAGTCCAAGTACACAAAGAATCTGTTGAAAAGGTCTAATATGCGAGAAAGTGCATCTGCTAGTACTCCTATGGCAACAGCTACAAAGCTTGATCCTCATGAAGGTACAACAGTTGATGTCACAAGCTACAGAGGTATAATTGGTTCTCTTTTGTACCTAACTGCTAGTAGGCCAGACATTATGTTTGCCACCTGTTTGTTTGCAAGATTTCAGGCAAATCCTAGGGAGCCACATCTTATTGCAGTTAAGAGAATCTTTCGATATCTCAAGGGCACTACATCACTTGGTCTATGGTATGTAAGTGAAGCTGATTTTGAACTTTGTGGATATTCAGATGCTGACTTTGCTGGATGTAAAATAGACAGGAAGAGCACCTCTGGCAATTGTCAGTTTTTGGGAGGAAGATTAGTCTCCTGGTTCAGTAAGAAGTAGAATTCCATTTATACTTCAACTGCTGAAGCTGAATATATTGCAGCTGGAAGCTGCTGTGCTCAACTATTATGGATGAGGAACCAGCTCATGGACTATGGATTATCATTTTCTAAAATTCCTATTTACTGTGATAATCAAAGTGCTATTGCTATCACAGAGAATCCAGTGCAACACTCTCTTGCCAAACATATCAGTATCAGATATCACTTTATAAGAGAGCATGTCATGGAAGGAACCATTGAGCTCCATTTTGTTCCCACTGATCAGCAGCTGGCTGATATCTTCACAAAGCCATTATCTGAAGCAACATTTACAAAGCTTGTCAATGAGCTTGGAATGTTTAGTTGGGATAAATAATTTCTTGTTAATTTTTATTTGGTCAAATTCTGATGAATGATGATCAAATACTGATATGTCCTAAATAATGATTGACAATATTATGTTGGAATTTTTGATGTATTTTATTCTATGCATGATAAATTAAGTGAATTTATTTGCTAGATGTGCAAGTATGAAATTATATCATTGTCATCATTACAAGTCAGTCTAGGGAGACACATATAAGTAAGATATTTTTTTGATTAAATCATTAAGTTAACTCTTCAGTTAATAATTAATCAAATCCCTGGTCCCTTGATATTCCCTTTCTCTCTTGGTTATTTAACCATCATCACTCGTCCAGTCAAATCATCTCTTATTACACACAAAACGCTCTCCTCACTGTTTCATTTCTCACTCTTCTCTCTCTCACAAAAATGGTTCATTACAATATATTCATGAACTATGAAAACTTCAACATGGAGTTCAGCTGCGACGATTGGCAGCAGGAATGGCACATTACTGCCATTCCCGATGAGGTGTGGAACTCGATTCCATAGAAGGTCTCGACGTTACTCCTGTTCTTTGAGATGGATTATCGCCTTCATCTCGATTGCTTGGAGGAAGCAAGAAGAGAAGCTCTTCATCAGTAGGAACAGATCATCTGTCTTGCTGTCCTATTTGTAAATAGCAGGAGGAACTAATCAACATCAACAGTCTTGGTTCTTGGACTAAGACTGTTGAAGTTCTTCTTAGACTAGGATTATCTTGTAATCCCTTTTGCATGTAATCAAAAATTTCATGAAATATACTCATCTGATATCTTAATGAAATTCCTTTTGTTTACAAGACTTAGTCTATAATTCTTTAGCTATGTATGCATGTGAATGTTCTTAGTTGTAGCCTGTTAATCTTTACATCATCCACTTAACATGTATACTTTGATGATTATTTTGATTAAAATTGTGGTTTTCTAATAATTTATGATGCCTTGACAAGAACTGTTGAATTTGAATCAACATATCCTGATATTATCAAATCCTGATAGAAAAGAGGTCTCAAATACTGATGACAGGTCAGCATGTTCTATTTCAGATTATTAGTGTCAATTAATTTCTGAGTAGTTTATTGTTGCAATTAAGTATCTGACTTAATTAATGATTAATGGTGGATTATCTGATAAACAAATTTCTACAGTTGTGTCTTGACAAATCTGTACGTATTTTGTTATTACTTTCACAATTTACTCCACTGTCAAATTCTATTACTCAGTAATTGTTACCTGTCCGAAGTCAAATTCACTAAATTACCCTCTTTATATGAATGTGTTATATACAATCCAGAGTAGCAACATTATATAACCACAAGAACTTCTGTGACACAATTCATCATACACATAGCCTCACTATTTACATCTCACTCATATTCTCTCTCACAAGCTACACACATCATGACATTGTCTGAAGTTTCACCACTCTTCCGCCAAACTACAATCATTCATGGGAACACATTTTGCACTAATAATTATTTAGACCTGCTTACACATTAGCAGTTTCCACCATCCTTTCATGACATTCAGGATTTCTTACTCTAATGTCCAATTGGGTATGCTCTTACGAATCCTATCAAGGTGTCATACAGGGCTGTAATGCAGGTATGGAATACAACTTTGGTTAATGCAACAAATACTGGCTTTTCTTTTGAATATAAGGGCCACATGTATGAGGTTGATGCTGATGTTCTGATTCAAGCTTTGAGATTGCCTGCCTGTGATGGTGCTCCTGATACCTATGTAACTGAGCAGCTGTTTGATATGTTAAGAACCCTAGGCTATAAAGGAGAAATAACAACCATTGGTAAACTAGCAAGGACAAAACTGAAGAGAGAATGTAATTTCTTCTTTGATTGCCTCAACAGGTGTTTCTTGAACAAAACAACAAATTTTGATGCTCTTCCATCCACTTCTCTGAAAATTGGGTACTTTTTTCTTTACTCTGGTAATTTTGATTATGGTAATACTATACTACAATTCATAATTTCTAGGAGAGCAGATGCATCAAGAGTTATAGGGTATACTAGATTTCTACAACTGATTTTCAATTTTCTATGCCTTAATGCTACTTTTGATGATGATGAATTACTTCCTATTTTTCAAATTTCTGAAAAAGCTATCACTGATCACATTAAAAGGGATGAAAAGAATGAATTTTCAGGACCTCCTTCCCTGCCTAGAGAGGTTAGGCAATTTCTGTTAAGAAATAGACCTACTCCTACACAAGTGCCTGCAAATCCTGATGCTGGCACCTCTGTCACAGTTCCTGATACTGAGACACAAGAAACTACCCATCTTGTTCCTAACCCAAGCATTTCATCTTCCAAACAGCAATCACACCCATCTTCTAAATTAGGCTCCTCTGATTTCTCTCAAAAGACATCAGTTGTAACAAAGAAAAGGCTAGTTAAGAAATCTGTCAAATCTGGACAGAAAGCTATACAAGCCTCACTGAGTGAGAGTGAGAAGAAAGAAGAATGTTTTCCTATCCGGAAAAGAAGATTGATCATGCAAGATGATTCTAACTCTGATGATCAGATGCCCATTGGGTCTATGTTGTAAATCAAGAAATCAACTGTTGAACATCCTGATGACTCTGTTGACACTACTGGAACTAAGGAGCCAACTACTGATGCTAGTGCTCTGCTCAACAAGCTTCCAGTGATCAAAGCAACTGCTGTGCTCAAGACAGCTGAAATTAGCAAGCTGAAAAGAAAAAGTGAAGCAGTGGTTGGGTACATCAGAAAGAAGAAAAAGACTCAGCCCCTTGCTATGGATGTCAGTCCACAAGAACCTAAGTCCAAAAGGGATTTAGCAACTACAACACATCCAGTCACACCATAACCATCTTCTCAAAGGGAAGATGTAGACAAAGAGGCTGCACAAATCATTGTTGATATTGCTCAGAGTGATCTTCTTGTCGACTCTTACCAACTACTAAAAGAAAAGAAGGCTCGTGAGGAGATATTGTCAAAGGTGGATGCAATTATCAATGATCCTATTTTTGAGAAGAGCACACAAGCACCTTCACCAACACTTGCTGAAGCAGCTCACATTTCTCAGACCCTATAAGAACCATCAGTTCAAAGTACTGGTGATGGTCTCTCACCTCTTCTTGCCAAGTCAAATCCTGATGTTACATTATACTCTACTGAGTTTCATCCTTCAACTGAACCAGCTACCATTGATGATCCCTTACTGATTGCTAGTTTGCAAAAACATATTGATGTGCTGTTTGTTCCTCCACTATCATCACTTCCACTTGAGGACTCACCTTCAGGTATTGCTAATTTTCTCATATAATTCTCATGTTTGTATGATTATAAACAGTCTATTCTTTGAGGTTACCTCTATTTATATGACAAGCATATTACTATTCTCAACCATCTCTTATTTCTTTGCTAAATGTGTGACTGAGCCTTTCTATGAGACTATGTGAACATACCATGTGAGAAAATTAAATTTTTGAGTGGCAGTCTCCTGTACTGGCAAAAGGAGAGGTAACTTTGAGACAAAAATCTTATAAGTTTTTTTTCTCTTACTTATAAAGTTTCTTCTGTGAGAACCATATTACTCTTAAAAGTAATATATTGTGTGAGAAGTGATGAGATCACTTGAAAAGAGAGATTTAGGTGTTACCATGTTTATGTTTCAGGATCTCATCAGCCACAGGCACCTATTGCAAAGGATTTCTCTAAAGGCAAGGCAATTCTACCTAGTTCTGCAAATTATTCTGAGGGTCTGTCTGATTCTGATGATGACAGTGATAATGATGATTCTAACACAGCTCAGCTTAAGACTGTAATTGATGCATCTATGAAGTCCAATGTTAGTTCTTCTTCACATTTCAATGAAAATCCTTCTTATTACAGTGGTGATGCTGAGCATTTTCGATAGACTGAATGGGATTTTAAGTGGAGACATGCAAATACTTCTATCTCATCTGCTGTTGGCCTGCAACATATTCATCGGGCCTATGATGAAATTCAAACTCTTGATCTAAAATTGCATCTTAAGGCCTCCAATATTTCTGTTAAAGGAATTCACTCTGACCTTGATGATATGAGGAAGTCTCATTAGACCCGACAACTTTTCACACGACACGAAAACATGACACGAAACGACACGAAAATTTTGTGTTTGTTTTTGAATTTTAGGTACACGACACGAAAATACACGAATACGAAAGTATACGATAAATATTTCATGTCGTGTTTGTGTTTACCCTCGGGTACACGACACGACACGAGGTACACGATATAAATAAATAAATAAATAATATTAATATATTTTAAAATTTATTTGTGAAACATAAATTTTATACACAAAATATAAATCACTAAAAATCACTTTCACAATATAAATCAGTTTCACACCATAAAATTTACGGACTGGGTTGGGGACTTGGGGCTTAGGCTGTTGTTGGGCTTATTTTAGTGGATAGATAGAGAATAGAGAGTAGAGAGAGTCCCGACATTTCAAACACAAATTAGAAAACATAAAATTTTAAGGTTTTGACTTGTCTGAGAGCCACAGTCTGTCTGAGGAGTGAGGAACATGGAAGAAGAAGATGGACCAATATCTAATGATCCGGTAATTTTTCACAACCTTCACTCTTTAATTATGTTTAGTTCTTTAATTATACAATCATTTTTTTCCAGTGTATACCCTCTAATTAGTTTCTTTTACTCAACCTTCGAATCTTGTATTCCTTAGCAGTTATAATCGATTTTTATAAATAAATTTGTTTCTTTATACAGCAATATGAATCGTTAAGTGATGATGAGGCAGACCGGATGGAGAATGAAGAAACCGGACCAAAAACAGAAAGTTCCATGAAACCTTGCTAGTTATAATTTGAATTTTAATGTTAAATTTGTATTTGCAGTTCCTGAAGAGCTAAGACATGCTGCTGAATCAAGAATTCAATATTATGGAGCAGATTGTGAAATTTGGTGTTGCAAGAGCTATGGAATTCACATAATCTATCTTTATTTATGTTTAATCAAAATTTGAACAGGGTTTGTAAAATTTCAAAATTTCGTGTATTGAATTCGTGTTATCATGTACCAGTTCGTGTTTATTTCGTGTACATTTCATTTTTTCGTTTTTTCGTGTACCATTTCGTATTGTTTCGTTGTCGTGTACATGGAAAGTACACGAAAATTTTTGTGTACTACAGTTCGTGTCGTGTATACCCGTTTTGAATTCATGTTGTGTTCGTGTTTGCAAAATAGGTACACGATTTCATTTCGTGTCGTATTCGTGTTTACTACCCAAATACACGAAACACGAAAGTACACGACATGATTATACACGACACAAATGATTTTCCAGGTCTAAGTCTCATGCTGCTGTCAAGGACAAAATTGATGCATTCATGCTCAACACACCTACCTCGGATGAAATCACGAGTGTGAAAACTATCATTAAAGGTGTTGTTCAATCTCAACACAGCATGGACTCTAGACTTTCCTCTTTGGAAGATAAGGTCTCTTCTATAGCTGACAAACTGGATGCTCTGTTTTCCTTTCTTTCAAATACTGATGCCAAAAAGGGGGAGAAGATAGTTGCTACAAATTGTATACCAGATTATATTCAGATAAAGGATAAAGATATTGATGATGATGGTGATAAAAATTCAGTTACAGATATTTAAACTGCTTCTACTTCTCAACAATCTCAACATTCTAAGAAGACTGGTTCTTCAGGACAAGGGAAGTCTACTGGTGCTCATAAAGCTAAGCACAAGACTACTACTGATGCTCTTGAGGCTGATGATGTTACAATCTCTAATTTAGTAGATGCTAAAGGGTTATTCTTTCCTTACAGATACAAGGAAACAGGTGAAGAGATTATCTTGTGCTACAAAGACAAAAGGTTTGAGAAAAAGAATGCTAGGAGTGCTCTTGGATCAATAACTGAAGAATTTCCTGATCTAACAGCTGAAGAAGCAGTTATGCAACAGAAGGAGTTAATGGCTCAAATTGAAGCTGAAGCCAACACTTTTAAAGGAAGAGGAAAAAGATGTGGAAGATCTACAAGAGCTAGAGGAAGAGGAGGAAGAGGAAGGACTTCTAAACCAATTCAAGTGACTGCATTTAATTCTGCATTTCTGAATGTCCTATCCAGAGAAGGTTATGTTCCTGTACAAGGACATGAAGGAGCAGAAGAAGTTCAGAAGCCAGAAGAGTTGACTGTTCAAAGGAAGAAAAGATCAGCCATTGACATTGATCAAGATGATACAACAAATCAGAATGTAACTCTTGAAGCAGACACAAATCCTGAAGTAAAAGCAGATCCTGATGTTGTGAACCTGATAGCTGATTTTGACTCTGATGAAAAGGTGATCAAAGCATTGAATGCGTTAGCTCTTACTACAGTAGTTACTCCTCATAATTCAGAGGTTGATGAAAAAGAAAGAGTTGACAGAAGGAAAGCTGATCAAGCATGCAAAGATTATGTGCAGAGAGGTCTAACATCAAAGGGAGAGCTATGGCATAAAACAAAAGGAAAGATTCGTGATTTGTCTACAAGTTATGCTCCTCTCAGCAAGAAGGATAAAAGATGGAAAGATATTTATACATTCGATTATCCTAAAGGGTTCAAGCATGTTGAATTTGTGTCAGCAGGGCTAAGGGATTCTATTTCAGAGCAGGAAGATGTTGATAAGTCCATCAAGAAACCTTCTTGGATAGAATATAATGAAAAGCTGAAGCTTATCAAAACTCGAACCAGAGGAGGTATTGGTCATTCTGAAATGGAGGTTCTAAGGTCTGATTTGCTGGATACAAATACTATGACTGACAATCTTGGTGAAAGGATTTCTCCTTCACATCTTGAGAAAGTTGAAGCTGTGAAGATTGTTTATAGAAAGATAAATGATAACGATGTCAGAGAAGAGATTCTGTACTTTTTGAGAGATGGTAAAGTTAAGTGTTTTACCCTGCAGCAACTCTTGATGAAGACTGTAACAGAATTGAAATACATTCACTATCTTCTTAGAGTTGAGAATAGTGTCACCAGAAATTGGTCTTCTATGATACTTGAAGTCATCAGAAGAAGAGTCATGACAAAGGATGATAAATACAATGGTGATTATATTCCTATGTACAGAACTTATACTGGTCAAGAAATGAAGATGAAAAAGGGAGTTGTAGTTCTAAAAGTTTTTCTCAACAGTCCTCAGTTGTCCTTCAGTCCTGATCATGAAAATGTTAGTTTAAGCTTTATGTTGATTGGTGATCTTGAGATAAATAAAAGCTCAATTTCTAAACTAAGATCAACCATCTATCAGTTTGGAGAAGACACTGAAGAGAAGAGAGAGTTGAAGAAAAAGCATATTAAAGTCCTTCAAAATAAGGAGGAAGAAAGGTTGAAAAACTTTCTTGAAACAACTGTCAGTTATCTGAAGATATTGAAGTGAGCTTTACTCCTCGTACATTTTGTAATTGGTTTTGGCATCATTGAGAATGGAATTTGTGTTTCATTGCATTAAGCATAAATTGGGGGAGATTGTTACGTACTGATTCTCAATGATCAGCAAAAGCTCAGGATCTGGCTGCGTTCAGGTGTCATCAGTATTTGATGTGTCGTCAGGATTTGACACATCATCAGCATTTGTATGTCATCAGCATCTGGAGGTAGTCAACTTAGAAGATTTGTTCTGTTCCTTGGTTTGTGGAATTGATATCTCTTACGACTGAGTTATAGAACTTTATCTATTCAGTTGAAGATATGTATCAGTTTCGGTTAGTTTTTGATAATGCATGTCTAAGATTGATTAGCAGCAGCTGTGTATTATATAAACACAGTTTAGGTCATCACATAGTGAATTAACTTGAGCATTGTACGTCCTAGCAGCTCTCAAGAATATCAATATTTCTTAACAGAGTTTGTAACAGTTTTATCAGAAATATAAAGAACTATTATATTTTTATTACTTGTTCGAAACATTTATGTAATTGTATCCAACCCCCTTAAACAATTGTATCTTTACTGGGCAACATGTTGTGCTTCTGTGTAATTCGAAGCCTCAATTCCTTGGGTTATTCGAATTATTGACTGAGTCATGAAAATATCCGAATGAAATTCTGTGATTATTCGAAATATTGATTTTTGGATTATTCAGGAATTTTAATCGGTGGAATTCGCGTTGGAAACCCCTAATAAACGAGTACCACCGAATTTTACCACCATCGGTGATGAACCTCGGTGAGCTGACGATGGACTGTGATGATTTATTCTGGGTCCTATAAATTATAAAATATTATTTCGTAAGTTAGTCGATTGTAAATATTAAAGTCACGTGGGTAATTTGGTTATGAATTGCATTGTTGTGATTGTTTGGTGTCGATATGATATCGACTGCCAGTCCGATAAATAGAGGAGGTGCTGCCCGATTTTCGAGAAATTATTATCCTGGAAACTCGGGGACATATCCTTTAATTATCGAAATTACTAATCGATCTATCTATTGTATATGTAAATCATTTTACAAATTTACTTGCTGGTACAAGAAACTAACTCGGATAGTGTAACCTTGAGTTGTATTTGATTAAACGTTACTCAGATAAACTGACTGATATAAATCAGTCGGTTTGTCTTATTACCAATTAATTAAATATAAATTCGGTTCCGCCAATTTAAGTTAAATTTTGAAATCAAGATTCCAATAGCTAGTAGTATTTAAATCAGTTTGGTGAAATATTTTGCAAAATGAGTCCTATGACCCTATTTTTCTGTAACGACAGTTATTCGTATTTTCTGAAAATAACTAATTAACCGAATTTCAAGTACGTGAGCCCTATCTGTTTTGTGTCTTGAGGTAGTTTGTATAAATATGAGTCGGGCTATGTAATCGTAAGGGTAGAATTGATACTGAGGATATGTCAAGCATAAGCGATCGTCTAATTTAGGGTATTTGGATTCTGTAGGTTTCAGTCGAAAGACCCAAGTCCCGAAGTCGATTTAAGAATAACCCAACATTCGATAGGAAAAGGCCTGCAAGATGTGGATCATTCAAATTGATCAGGACTTGATATTGGGAAGAATGTAATGGAATAATATTGGGTATCAAGATTGTGACCATTGCAGAAGTGACAGATCAAAGGATTAGTAGAATAACAGACGGTGATGTCATGATACAGAAGTATGAGATTATTGTGTTAGTGCGAGTGTGCTTAACTGCTAAAAACTAAAGGCAAGTTTTTTTATACTATTCTAATTCCAAAATAGTTAAATGTTTTACATATTAAAATGATTGATTATGATTATGCAAGTTTTCATATGCTATTCTACTTCCAGAATAGTTATATGTTTATATATTTGGATTAAACTGTTTTATAAAGATTTTGGGAGATATTGCATGCATATAATCATTGGATTATTGAAACTGTGCTATTCTAGCAATTGTTTTGCTAGAATTTAATTCATTTCCAAATAGATAGTGAATAACTATTCTATCCATATATACTCAATACAGTGAATTTTGGTTATATATTTAGCGAATAACTAATTTTACAAGTTATCTCGCCATCAATTGTTCACATTACTCCGGACCATGAAAAATGGGGAGTTGATTATGAAAAGATATTGATTGATTCGATTCCTTTATGAAAAATATTTTGATTGGATGGTGCTTAAGTGACCCGGGCGAACGGTCCAACAATGGGGCTTTGTATTAACTGAAATATGTTTAATACAATTTTGTCCATGGCCACAGTATGCCTTAATATTTAAGTACATACCGGTAGTTACAGATATGTAGCTTATATTTGAGTACTCGTGTTTGAGACATGAATTCTACGAATCATGGTCCAATGCTATCACAATGGCTGATCAACATGTGATAGATCTGCCGAAATTTTATAATTCCAATCTAAAAACTTATCGTTGAATCGTTAAGTTTTTGTTAGCTTATGATAGCTTGTGATAACATTTGTTTTCGTACGTATCATGTGATTGATAATCATAAATAGATGATTTATCATAAATTGTCATCACATGGTTTACATTAAAAGTTGATGTTGATATTTAATTTGTTGTTAAATATCAAAAATGGTATTAATATATATGATTGATTTTGACTTCAGTATGGGATGTTGTGAGCATCAAAGTTGGTATTAATATCTAATTTGACGTTGACATCAAAATGAGTATTAATATCAAAAGTGTGGTTTTGAATAAAGTTTATGATTTAGTACATAATAACTGTTTCATATTATTGTTTACGATATTCATGTAAACACTGTTTTACAAGTTTTATCTCGTCGAGATTCAAAGTATTGCTGAAACATTTTCGCTCAAAAATATCAAAAGGGTTTTGAATACAGATAAGGTACTAATTCTGGGATTCCTTAACTAAATTTTCTAGTTCAACAATTATGATTTTAAATGTTCGGCTCTGTTATATATATGGGTTATTATATCAAAAGACCATATATATTTCATACTGAACTTGCTGAGCATTTCTTTCGCTCATACTTGCCTGTTTTTAAATTTAACCTTTCAGTGAGGATTAGCTTGCACTATTTAGCAGCATAATTCAAGAAAAGCAAAGAAGAAGCTTTTGAAAGGTGGTTGGTCCAGGGTTTGCGGAACTAGATTAAGTTCTATTGTGTAAAGTTGTTTGTTTGTATATTATAGTTGTATTATCATGTATTTGGGTCTAGCATACTTCTTTTCCAAGTTATACTAGCGGGTTTAGTTTGGAGTTTGTAATTTGTTGAAAAAGATGTTTTAAAAGAAGTGAAAAATTTATTTGTTGAATTTGGCTTTCTTGTTTCTAGAACCGTAACCTGAAAAGATCTTGGTATAGTTTGGGGCCGCATGTGTTATATTTCAACTGCTGGCATTTGTTTATTAATTAAACAAGTTCTTTTGGATTAAGGTTTCATCGTGATGACCAAATCTTCTGACCCCGAATTTGGGGGCGTTACATCCTTGTCTTTGGCTAAGGATAACATTCTGCTACCAACTATTTCCTTTGATTACGGACGCAGGTATAACCACGGTTCACCTCAAGTTTCAGACGCATCCTTATGTTGTGAGTGCAATGTGTAGGATTACTCCAAAGTTTTTTAAGATCAGGCATACCTCTGAAAGTCTACATCATCTAATATGAGTTGTTGAACCAACTTTCTATTATAAGTCGAACATGTGGGTGATTAATCTTCTGACATTGTCATCCTTTTTCTCCGCAATTAGAACTTCTTTGATCTTGTCACGGGGTCATCCTTGGATTGCGCATCCTTTGTAAAAAGGAGCGTCGATTTTGGTAAGCTTATTCAATATCTAAAATGTTTTTCCAAGCGATTCTTAAAATAAGAAAATCCTTCTTATTGTTTTTAAAGTTTTAAACAGTTGAGTTTTTCTTTGAGGGCGTGTCCACGCCTTGACAGATCACCCTAAAGATGATCAATGGCTCCGACTGATAATGCCTTCTTCTTGGAGCATTTTCCTTTCCGCTGTATTTATATTTGACCCTAATAATTGTTCTAAGTGGAATAGAATTCTAAAATCATCCCAAATTGAATGAGATTCTCCACTCTTCTAAACCAAATATGTTTCTTTATAGCCTCTGTAATATTTAGATTTTGTTTAACCCCCGTGGCCGAAAATTATAATATATGATCTCCGTCATGATCGTGGTATTCTTATATCTTGTGGGTAAGGGTTCCTTCCTAACCACAGAGGTGTACAACGACGTATTTTGTGCGAATGCTATGACCTTCCCACCTTTCAAACGCGATAACAGCTTTTTCAAGTCATCTATGCTGATGTTTTCTACTTCGGGTATGTTCTGAATATTAGGTTGTGGAAAGACAACATGTAAGGCGGCTATTTGAGTTTGAGTTTGCATCATAACCCGCAGTTGCGGTGGTGCAACGACCTGTATCTGAAACATGACTCCTTACAGCTGCAGCGACATAATAACTTGTGGTTGAGCTGTGTCTCCTTGCGGCTGCAACACCACTACTTGTAATTATGGCCATGTTGAATTCTGAGCATTGAGCCTTTTTCGGCTTGCCAACCCTTGATATTCTTCTTGTGGCCTCCTTCCACCATTGTCGATGGGGTGTATCTATCTCTACTTCTCGATCGTTATCGATATGTGATGCCCTGAGTATCGCTTCTACTTCTCCAGCTATTGCTCTTATGGTCGACCTCTTCAGGTTCTTTAACTTTTCTCCTATATCCAAAGCTTCTTTCCCTTTGTTCCAGAGGAGGATATTTAGTTCCTCTAGGCCTTCGTTGTCATGGGATCCTAGAAAACCTTTGCGTTCGTGTCCAATAACTTTATACTCACTACCCCATAGATCGGCTATAGCAATGCTCATTTTAAAATTTGTCCATAAAACGTTGCTATTTGTGAAGTAGTTTTGGAAAATGCATAGTTATTGTAATGTTTTTTTAAAAATGTTAGAACAAATTGCATTTCTGGAATTTTTTTGAAGATTTGCAACAATTTTAGAAAACCGTTGGAAATGCATTCAAAAATTGGGCCGAAAATTTCTCGGGTCCTAAAAAATTAAGCGGGCTTTCCTTTTTTTTTTGGGGCTTTCCAAAATAGAACACACGTATTATTACAGTATTTACTATTATTATTATTACACTCAAATTTGTCCAAGTACCAACACACACACGTACCCTCACTCTACACACTCACATCTCACACACTTAGATCTACACACATCGAGAGAGAGAGAGAGGGAGGGAGAGAGAGAGAGAGATGAAGGCTTGAAGGTTTAAAGTGTTAGTGTATACTGAAAATATTTATTTGAAGTATGTACATTTATTTCTGGCCAGTTTATTTGAGAATCATTTGAATGTTTACATGTTGTCTAATATTATATATTGTGAACAATCTAGTATCAAATGGGATACAGAATATTAGATTGTTAAATACAGTTATATAATATAATAAGGTTCACAGCACAGGTGGTGTTGGACAATCCACTGGTATGGCTATAGTATTATTTAGATTAGTTTATATTGACTAATAAATAATACTAGAATACTTTGTGTATATTGAACATGATCAAATTTAGAATTGTTCCCTTAATACTGATTAAGAAGGAGAACTAAGATTCTATGCTATTATTAATGCTTAGGTTCTTAATCCGGAAATAGTAATTGACACGTGTATATTATTTACATGCTTTGATTTATATATGAAATAATTCTTTTGAATTATATCATTATATTTTGGGTGATGGAATTATATACATGGTGGATATTATTTATTGAAGGAATCCATGTCGTGATAATATTCGGGTTAATGATGTCCCCTTGAAAGCTCAAAAAGATTTAATTATGTGAAACCCTGCAGGTGGAATTTATTCTGGCATAATTAAATAAAGGTTGAGTGGATGATCAAGGATAAAAGATATTAATTAAATAAATTATCAGTAATTTATTTAATTAATGGACATATGATATTTTAAATATGGGGAATTTAATAAGCAAATAATATTGGAACCGAATTAATTAAATTACGGTATTAGGAAAGGTAGTGCAAATATTAATTCTTTAGTGGATTGAATTAATATTTAATTACATTGGGCTAGGCTCAAGATGTAATTAGAAGGCCCGACCTAATTATCCATGGTCCCTATTGTAGCCTATATATATTCTTATTCTCTTCTTGCTTGGGATTATGTGAAAATATATTGTAGCCACCATGGAGCAAGAAGAGAGGATAACTTGAGAAGACGGAGGCCACACTTCGCTCAAGGGAATTTGGGAATACAATAGAAGAGCGTGGAATCAACCATTAACAAGGTAATCCTCTTTTCGTAATCTTTATCGTAAAACGTAGTAACACCCTAAGTCCGTGGTTCCCAACAATTGGTATCAAGAGCCTGGTAATGGGTTCTACGTTTTATGATATAATGTCCATGTCGTAATTATATATGCGTGTATATAGTGTTTTGCTTGTATTGTTTTTGATGCAGGTTGTTAATCCACTATTATGGCCATGTATATTTTAATTATGTGTTTGGATCCCACGTGGTTTAATCGTGGTTAATTTTTGTTTTGGTTTCCACGTGGTTTAATCATGGTTGTAATTTACACGAGGGTTGATCGTGTTAGAATAGATTTTACAAAATTAGTTTTGTATTAGATATATTTTTTTTGTAATTGTTCCCGGTATTTTGTAATAGTTATGTGCGATCGGAAATCAATTCCGGTAGTTTTTTGTTCCGCTGTGCGATTACAAGGGGCTGTTGTTGATGTTTGGATCAAACAAAATCAAAACAAAACTCACAGAAAAGCAACAGGCGCGCGCGCTGCGGCCGCTGCGGCAGCTGGGGCTGTCGGGGCCGCTGCGGCAGCTGGGGCTGCCGGGGCCGCTGCGGCAGCTGGGGCTGCTGGGGCTGCTGGGGGCGTCGGGGCGCGTTTGAGGCAGATTTTTTTTAGAGCTGGATTTTTTTTTCAAGGGCCATAATAGTGGAAAATTTATTTTAATTTTTTCCATTAAATTTTAATTATTGCTTTAATTTATTGATTATGTGTGTTGTTAATTATGTGTGTAATTCTTTTAGAATTGCATGTTTAACTTAATTAGGACGACATGGACATAAATTTTATTTATTGCTTTAATTAAATGTTATATGTTGCTAAAATTATGTGTGTATTTTGAATGCATGATTAGACATAATTATAACAACATAGGGCCCCATTTAATTTTAAAATTCCTCAATTTTAATAAAAAATTCTAAGTGGGAGAGGGAATTAATATGAAATTAAATCCCATGGTCTCCATTATTGGTTGTAGGTAATTTAACATAAAGACGAATATAAATTATATATACGTCACCTATCGTGGCATGTAATTTATGGTGTCTAGAATGTTATAGAAATTACTAGAACAAACTTCTTAAATTAATTTTTAAAAGGAATAAAATACGGATTTTCTTTATTTCTGATTTGGGGCGATTTTTTCAAAAATGAGTTCATCAAGCTTGTAAGGCGGTGGGTTTTAAGCGAGACCGATGTGACTCCTCCACTACCTGGAAATCAAACCATTGATGAATATTGAATTGAAGTATTCTATTCAAGGCAAAATTACGAATATTGGAAGGTATACACGCCACCCATCGTGGCGTACCAAGTTCCATAGATTTCAAATAATTTAAGATTTGATGATGGTATACACTTAGCTATGAAAAATAATATAGTCCACCCCAACGTGGCATATTGTTTAGTAATAGGACCGAAGTAACATTTAAACAAAATTAGGTGGTATACATGTCACACATCGTGGCGTACCAGAAGTTTATGGTGTTTAGATGTTAGTGCATTAAATTTTAATAATTGTTAGAGGAATCAATAGATCTTAATAATTAATGCACCCTTATTTATGTGATGTTTTTATGCATAATTCTCAGGATAAAATGGGCTTTAATCCACTATTCACCATACTTAAGGATAACAAACTTACCGGACCTAACTATATTGAAGGGAAACGAAATTTGGACATTGTGTTGACTGCTGAGGAGTTCAAGTTTTGCACTTATGAACCCAAGCCTGAACAGCCTGCTGTTGATGCTCCTGAAGATGAGAAAAAGTATTATAAACGGTGGATTAAGGCTGATGAGATGTCGCGATGTTACATTCTGGCAGCAATGTCGGGTGTTTTGCAGCATCAGTATCAGTCTATGGCCACTGCTTCGGATATGCTCTTTAATCTCAAGGAACTTTTTGGAGATCAGAATAGGGCTGCTAGGCAAGTAGCCATGAAGGCTTTAATGAACACTCAGATGGCTGAAGGCACACCTGTAAGGGATCATGTTCTCAAGATGATGTCGCATCTGAATGAGATAGAGATCCTTGGTGCTGAACTTGACGGGGAAACCCAGATTGACATTATCCTTATGAGCTTGTCCAAGAGTTTTGAGCAGTTCCGCTTGAATTACAACATGAACAAGAGGCAGTATAGTCTCGCGGAACTGCTGACAGAACTTCAGGCAGCTGAAGAATTATTTCGGCAGAGTGTTCAAGTGAATGTGGCTGAGAAAGGTTCTTCCTCTAAGCCGAAAGGTATTAAGAAGAAGAAAAAGGCTCAGACACAGAAAGCTGTGAAGGCAGTGGGAGTTCAGGGTGGTGTGAAAAAGCCTAAAGGAAAGTGCTTCAGATACAAACAGTCAGGTCACTGGAAACAAGATTTTCCTCTTTCTAAGAAGACAAACAATACTGGTATGTCTCTTTCTCTAGTTACAGAAACATTTATAGCGGCTATATCTACGAGCACTTGGTGTGTAGATACAGGAGTCACTGATCATGTTTGTAATTCTATGCAGGGGTTCCAACTATCCAGAATGCTTAGAGATGGTGAGATATACGTGTTCATGGGAGATGCTACGAAAGTAGCAGTAGTTACAGTAGGAGTTATTCATTTATCTTTTGGTTCTGATAGGATTTTGGTTTTGAACAATTGTCTTTATGTACCTTCTTTTAGAAGGAATTTAATTTCGGTTTCTAAACTTGCTTTGGATGGTTATAATGTTTGTTTGGATCGTAATATTTCTATTATGATGAATAAACGAATTATATGTTCTGGTACATTGCAAGACAATTTGTATATTATTAATTCTAGTCAACCTGCACTGCAACTGCAATTTAGGGAATTGAATAACACATCTTCTAACTCTACTAAAAGAAAGGAACCTTCTAGTTTGAACCAAACATATCTTTGGCACTTGAGATTAGGTCATATTAACTTGAGGAGGATTCAAAGACTGGTAGTAGACAGGCCTTTAAGCTCATTGCCAGTGGAGCCATTTCCAGTTTGTGAATCCTACTTGGAAGGTAAAATGACTAATAGGCCTTTCAAGGCAAAGGGGAATAGAGCCAAACAAGTATTAGAATTGGTTCACTCTGATTTATGTGGACCCATGAATATCCAAGCAAGAGGTGGTTATGAATATTTCGTCACTTTCATTGATGATTATTATAGATATGGGTACGTTTATTTGTTGCGCCGTAAGTCTGAGTGCTTTGATAAGTTCAAAGAGTACAAAGCTAAAACGGAGAAGCGACTTAATAAAAGTATCAAGTCACTACGATCAGATCGTGGTGGCGAATACTTGCTTGGAGAATTTAGGGAATATTTATCAGAAAATGGGATAGAATCCTAGTTAACTGCACCAGGCACACCCCAGCAGAACGGTATAGCAGAGAGAAGGAACCAGACTCTTTTAGAGAGTGTTAGTTCGATGATGAGTTATTCGGATTTACCCAAGTCATTTTGGGGACATGCCTTATAGACACCAGCTTATCTTCTGAACTTAGTACCTTCTAAGTCGGTTCCTAAAACCCCCTTAGAATTGTGGACCGGGGATAAACCGAGTCTAAGACATATTCGAATATGGGGTTGTCCAGCACATGTGCTGAACAAGAACGCGACTAAGTTAGAATCTCGTACAGAAGTAAAGTTGTTTGTAGGCTACCCCATGGGAACGAAAGGATATATATTTTATAGTCCGAAGAATCGGGATGTCATTGTTAGCACCAATGCAAGATTCTTGGAGGAGGACTATATAATGAATCACAAACCCATAAGTAGTATCGTTTTAGAGGAACTAGTGGGAGGGACAAATAATACCCATGAAGCTGTAGTACAAGTAAAACAACCACAACATAATGTACAACCTGTCACTAATACCGCACCAGTATCTCGTCGTAGTGAGAGGGTTGTTCAACAGCCTGATAGATTCATGTTTTTGGGAGAGTCTTCAGACTTGGTCCCTGGTGAACATGATGATGATCCCCGTACATACGAAGAGGCAGTACAAGACAAAGATGCAGATCTTTGGCAAAAGGCGATGGAATCTGAGATAGAATCAATGTATTCTAATCAGGTCTGGGAGCTCGTGGAACCACCCAAAGGTATAAAACCTATTGGATGTAAGTGGATCTACAAGAAAAAGAGGGGATTAGATAAAAAGGTGAAAGCCTGGAAAGCAAGACTTGTTGCGAAAGGGTATACTCAGAAAGAAGGTATCGATTATGAGGAAACCTTTTCACCGGTAGTCATGCTTAAGTCAATCCGTATTCTTTTATCTATAGCAGCTCATCTCGATTATGAGATTTGGCAAATGGATGTCAAGACAGCTTTTCTTAATGGAAGTCTTGAAGAAACCATCTATATACAGTAACCAAAAGGATTCATTAAGGAAGGCCAAGAGCATCTGGTATGTAAGCTTAAGAGGTCTATTTATGGACTTAAACAAGCTTCTAGAGACTGGAATATTCGTTTTGATCAGGCAGTCCAGTCATATGGATTTGATTAAAGTCCAAGCGAATCGTGCGTGTATAAGAGAAGTGAAGGTAATGCAGTGGTTTTTCTAGTACTATATGTAGATGATATTTTACTCATTCGAAACAATGTTGAGATGTTGTCATCAGTAAAGGCATGGTTGTTCAAACAATTTGACATGAAGGACTTAGGTGAAGCGGCATACATCCTTGGGATCAAAGTTATAAGGGATCGCAAGAAAAGGATGTTGACTTTATCTCAAGAGCCCTACATTGATAAAGTATTAGCTCGTTTTAACATGCAGAACTCCAAGAAAGGTTTTTTACCTTTTAAGCATGGAGTTGCTCTATCTAAGAAGCAGTGTCCTTCGACACCTAAGGATATAGAGAGCATGAAAGCAGTTCCTTATGCTTCAACATGTGGAAGCTTAATGTATGCTATGTTATGTACGAGGCCTGACATCTGCTTTGCTGTAGGCATGGTTAGTAGATATCAGTTGGACCCAGGACAGGAACATTAGAGTGCAGTAAAAACTATACTCAAGTACCTGAGAAGGACTAAGGAGTATACGTTAATTTACAAGGCCTCACATCTATTTCCTTTGGGATATATTGATTCTGATTTCCAATCAGATAGGGATAAGAGGAAATCAACCTCGGGATATGTTTTTACTTTGGGAGGTGGAGCCGTTATATGGAGGAGTGTAAAGCAGAAATGCATTGCAGACTCCACCATGGAGGCCGAGTATGTGGCGGCCTCTGAGGCTGCCAAGGAGGCTGTATGGTTCAGGAACTTCCTTTTGGACTTAGATGTGGTACCTAATTTGCCTAGGAGCTTGACGGTGTATTGTGATAACACTGGTGCTGTGACAAATTCAGAGGAACCGCGAGACCACAAAGCAGCTAAATATATTGAACGTAAGTATCATCTCATACGAGGAATCGTAAAGCGAGGGGATATAGTTGTGGCTCACATATCATCAGAAGACAACCGAGCAGATACTTTCGCAAAGAGCTTGCCAACCAAGGTTTTTGACAAGCATGTGGAAGCGATAGGAGTCAGATGGATGGACACATAGATTTTTATGTAATAGTGGATTAAATAAACACTGATGTACACATAGAATATTTTGAGTATAAGTGGGAGATTGTTAGTGTATACTGAAAATATTTATTTGAAGTATGTACATTTATTTCTGGCCAGTTTATTTGAGAATCATTTGAATGTTTACATGTTGTCTAATATTATATATTGTGAACAATCTAGTATCAAATGGGATACATAATATTAGATTGTTAAATACGGTTATATAATATAATAAGGTTCACAATACAGGTGGTGTTGGACAATCCACTGGTATGGCTGTAGTATTATTTAGATTAGTTTATATTGACTAATAAATAATACTAGTATACTTTGTGTATATTGAACATGATCAAATTTAGAATTGTTCCCTTAATACTGATTAAGAAGGAGAACTAAGATTCTATGTTATTATTAATGCTTAGGTTCTTAATCCGGAAATAGTAATTGACACGTGTATATTATTTACATGCTTTGATTTATATATGAAATAATTCTTTTGAATTATATCATTATATTTTGGGTGATGGAATTATATACATGGTGGATATTATTTATTGAAGGAATCCATGTCCTGATAATATTCGGGTTAATGATGTCCCCTTGAAAGCTCAAAAAGATTTAATTATGTGAAACCCTGCAGGTGGAATTTATTCTGGCATAATTAAATAAAGATTGAGTGGATGATCAAGGCTAAAAGATATTAATTAAATAAATTATCAGTAATTTATTTAATTAATGGACATATGATATTTTAAACATGGGGAATTTAATAAGCAAATAATATTGGAACCGAATTAATTAAATTACGGTATTAGGAAAGGTAGTGCAAATATTAATTCTTTAGTGGATTGAATTAATATTTAATTATATTGGGCTAGGCTCAAGATGTAATTAGAAGGCCCAACCTAATTATCCATGGTCCCTATTGTAGCCTATATATATTCTTATTCTCTTCTTGCTTGGGATTATGTAAAAATATATTGTAGCCACCAAGGAGCAAGAAGAGAGGATAACTTGAGAAGACGGAGGCCACACTTCGCTCAAGGGAATTTGGGAATACAATAGAAGAGCATGGAATCAACCATTAACAAGGGAATCCTCTTTTCGTAATCTTTATCGTAAAACGTAGTAACACCCTAATTCTGTGGTTCCCAACATAAAGAACACTGAAGCTCACACATTGGATTCAAGAACACTAAAGCTCACACATCGGGCTCAAGAACACATCGGGCTTGAAGGTAACTTCCATTTGATTTAATTATTAGTAAATTGAAAAGTGTGTTTTAATTATGATTTGTTTGTTAACTAGGGGTTTCCAATTGAGATTTTTTATGCATATTTTAAAATTAGGGCTTCGAGATGTGATTTTGTTAAAGGTTTTAAATTGAGGTTCTTTTATTAGGTCTTCAAATGTGATTTTAAAATTTGACCTGCAAATGTGATTTCTTGAAGCTTTTAAATTAGGGATTTTGTAACTATGTTCCTTGTGTTTGTTTCATGATTTTATTTGGTATTTTAAAATATATTTGTGTTCTTGTCAACTTTTTGTGTTTGTTGTATGCTATGTTCTTGTGTTATGCTCTATTTTTGGTTATAAGTTGTGATTAAGTGCTTTATATTATGGTAGTAGATTTATATTTTACAACTATGTTTTATGTATATTATTTGTTTCATTGTGTAGATAATTTTCACTGTGTCAAAATGACTTTGATTTCACCGCTAAAGCACAACGAGGGTTATAGCACTGGTGCCTCAGATTTTGTTAGGAATGCATTTGATAATTTTGCCATAGAAAATGAATTACGATGCCCTTGTAGAGATTGTAAGTAACCATTTATGGTTCTCTCAGGATAATGTATACGAACATCTTGTATTTAATGGCCCTTGTCCATCATTTAGTAATTGGATATTTGAAGTGTCAACCGCTAAGTTTAGGAAACTTAATGATGTAGACATGGATAGTGATACGGGTATAGGCCTAGGTGATGATTTTGATGAAAATATTCGCAATGAATTTAGAGCTAGAAATGGTATGAATAAAGCTACGACAGATTTCTATAAGATTTTTGAGGAAGGGAAACAACCTCTGTTTCCCGGGTCTGAAAAATTCACACGTTTAGGCTTCATAGTCAGACTTTACCAATTAAAGTGTAGTCACGGTTTTACCGAGTCTGAGTTTAGCAATATTCTACAGTTGTTAAAGGAAGCTTTCCCTAATATGAACTTGCCTTCTTCTTTTAGTGTTGCTAAAAAAATGATTAGAGATTTAGGCCTTAATTATGAAAAAATGCATGCTTGCCCGAACGATTGCATGCTATATTGGGCTGAAAATAAAAATGAAATTAAATGTTAATTTTGTGGGGTATCAAGGTGGATAGTCCCTAAGAAAGATAGTAATGCACCTTCTACTAATTTACAAGAAAAAATGGTAACATTCCTGCAAAAGTCGTGAGATACTTTCCATTGAAACCAAGGCTGTAGCGGCTGTTCACGTGTAAAGAGTATTCTGAACTAATGAAGTGTCATACTGTGGGACGGACAAAGGATGTAAAGTTAAGACATCCAATGAACGCAAAGGGCTGGAAGTCAATGGATGCTAGTCATCTGAAATTTGCAGCAGAAACCCGAAATGTTAGGTTAGGTTTAGCCGCAGATGGCGTTAATCCATACCGATTAATGAATATAAGTCACAACACTTGGCCACTTGTTCTGGTCAATTATAATCTTCCTCCTTGATTGATTATGAAACCAGATCGAATATTTAATTTTATCAAAACTAATCCCTGGTCCTGAATACCCCGGTAACGACATAGATGTGTGTATGCACCCACTGGTTGCAGAGTTAAAGGAATTATGGGATGTAGGTTTAGAAACTTACGATGCCTTTGCTGACCAGACATTTATGTTGCACGCGAGCTTACTCTAGACCATTAGCGACTTTCCTGGGTATGCACTTTTATCAGGGAGGAGAACCAAGGGTAAATTAGGTTGTCCCAATTTCCACTACCGTACTTCTTTATCGTATCTGAAACATAGTTGAAAAGTTTGCTACAGGAACCATAGAAAGTTCCTTCCGTCCGACCTTAAGGATAGGTCTGATTATAGAAGATTCAATGGTATGGTAGAAACAGATGTTCCTCCATCTCCATTATCTAGAATGGACATTGAAGAACTGTTATATGGATAAGAGAATTATTTCGAAAAGTGAGATTCAAAGAAAAGAAAAAAGAGATAGACTATCCATTTAAAAAGAAGTCCATATTTTTCCAATTAAAATATTGGAAAGAAAACTTGGTTAGGCATAATCTAGATGTCATGCACATAAAAAAACATTTTTGGTAAAATATTAGGGACTTTGTTGAATATTGGCGGCAAGACAAAAGATCATCTCAGCGCTCAAAAAGATCTACAAGAAATGGGTATTCGTAAGATTCTTCACCCTACGAGAATTAGTGACATCAATCAATACGAAATCAGGGCGGCAATTTTTGACATAATGAAAAAAGAAAAGGAATTATTCTGCTCAGTTTTCTAGAATGCTAAACTTCCACATGGAACTGCATCTAATATTAGTCGCTACGTGCACATTGGCAAAAGAAAGATATTTGGTTATAAAAGTCATGATGCACACTTTATGCTTCAGTATTTACTTCAATTTGCTGTCGTAAAGACCTCAAAACCAGAGGTTGCAGTGGCTATGGTAAGATTGGGAGCCTTTTTAGGGGGTTATGCGGCAAAATGATCGAGCTGGAAGATATTCCGAAGTTCTAAGAAGAAATTATTGAAATCCTTTGTCATTTAGAAATAATCTTTCTACCTGCCTTTTTTGGCATCATGGTTCACCTTCCAGTTCATTTATGTAAGGAACTGGAATTTGGAGGACCAGTGCACCTCAGATGGATGTTCATAATTGAGTGATACCTGAGCAAATTGAAATCACATTTCCGCAATAGGAGTAAACCAAAGGGGTCCATTGCTGAAGGGTATTTGGCAGAAGAGTGTGTCATATTTTGTTCTATATTTTTAAGTGATGCTACCAAAACTAAAATTTATCAAAACATAGATGTTGGATACTCAATCGGGTCGAGAAGAAACAAAGATGATCAATCTTTAGAGTTGATAGAAAAGGTCTGGATTAAGGTTCATCGATACGTGCTTTTCAACTGTGGAAATATCGAAATTGAAAAGCTTATTGGGTACGACGTTATTATATATTCCTAGCATTTATTCAAATAAATAATGTAGTTATATCCTGTATTTATACATGTAAATAGAGTAGCTTAAACTAGTATGTAGCACTAATATTTGATGTAAATTTTAGGGATCATTGTACCTTACTTGACAGTCTTGGAAAATTAAAGAGATACGCTAGAGAAAGATCATACATAATGGAGTTTCACCACCGGTTGAAATATGAGGTGCAAAAACTAAATGAACCTTCAACAAAATTAATAAATTTTGCAAGGGGCCCTCAACAAGCGGCTAAGAACTTTATCGTCTATGTTTTAAATAGTTTCAGGTTCCATACAAAGAAAAGAGATGCCAAGTGTACTACACAAAATAGTTGTGTCATTCTGACAGCCCTAACAACCAGCTTCTCGAGTTCTATAGAGAAAAATCCAAGAGTTGGGGATGCTACTTACTATGGAACAATCGGAGAAATTATTGAAGTAAATTATTGGGGAGCAATTACGGTAATTCTGTTCAGGTGTTGCTGGTATGAAAAAGATAAGGACTGTTATGGGCTTACACGCATCAATTTCAGTAAGAAAGTGCAAAAGGATGATTCGTTCATTTTAGATACCCAAGTACAACAAGTTTTTTATATTCAAGACTGTATTGAAATTAATTTGCATTTTGTTGTAAAGAAATTACCGAAGGAGTATGGTGATTAAGGCACATAAATTGATGTCCTTGAAGATGTTTGTGGACCCACCATGCAGGATAAGGAATTAGTCATTGAATTGCAGAACCATAATGATGATGTTAGTTGGTGTAGGGATGACATTCCAGGTGAAATGTGCCTTGAACTATCTAGTGGAGATGAAGCGAACAATGAAATTGACGAATGAATGGACTTTCTGATTTTTCATTATTTTTGTTATGTCAATTTCCTTGTAATTGATCATATTAATATTTTGTTGTAATTTATTCGGTACAATATTTTAAAACTTGTAATTAATCCTCTGAATTGTTCTTGTACTTTTTAACGCTTTGTTTAATTCCCCTGATATTTATCGAAATATTTACCTTTTCAATTTCAAAAGTGCTCGTAGTTAATTCCCTAAATTATTATATATATATTATGGAAATTGACCCTTTACTTGTTAATTAATCGTTACCTTCTTATATTTATAAAATGTGGGGATTAATGTGCCTTTTCATGTTTGTTTTATTCTCAGGAAATGGCAGACAAGCATTTTTTTCTCAAGTTCTACCACAAGGGAGAATTTCAAAAGAACAAGTATTTACGTGGAAGCTGCATCACAATTGCAGAAGCTGTTGACCCTGATAGGTTTTCCTACTCGGTAATCATGGAATATGTAAAAGATGATCTTGGATGTAATAAAATCGGGGGAGTTTATGTAAAGAAAAAAGGTGGTGGCTGGAATTTAATCTCTTTTGATGCAGAAGCGATTAGTCTTGGAGAAGTGGTGGACAATGGATCCCATTTTGTTTTGTTTGTTGATATAATTATTGACAAATCCATTGAGCCTGTAATTCAAACTCAACCCCATGTAATTGTTAGACCAAGAACATAATGTTTTGAAGTTAAACTGTGGTTGGCTACATTTCTTGTATTGTGAATGTATTTGAGAACTAACGTTATTTTTATTTTTTTAATTTTTTCGTCATTTTTGTTGTAGGTACTGATTTCCATGTGAAACGGAAGTTTGTGACGATTCAAGATCTTAAACAACAACAACTAGATAAAAAAGCTGCTAAAAAGGCACCTGATAAAAAAAAGCAAAAAAATCAAGTGAAAATGAGAATAAAAATACAAGTGAACCGGAGGACAAAAATAGTGCAAGTGGAAAGGAGAAGGCAACTCTAACTTGCAAAGGAAAAAAAGCAAATGGCAAGGTAATTTTGGTTATTTTCATCTTATAATATTACACAAACACATCGCACATTTGTCTTATTTATAATTTATGGATTTAATAAAGGAAAAGGTCGTAGATTATGAACTGAAGAGAAGGATCAGAGCGGAAGAAAACCAGAGACAGATTGAAATACTGAAATTGAAGGAGAAGGAAACTGTGTTGGATGAAGCTGCATAACCGAATACTAAATTAAGAAAAAAGGTTGCAGAGAGGTACGGTCAGATCTGGAATTGGATTTTGATAGGTTATATGTTTCTGGTCACGACAATTTAAGGAAAGAGGAAGACATGCATGTTATTCTTTGCAGTGTACGACATTGTTTTTAAAATCATATCTTTAATATTTTTGACCGTATTTTTTTTGCAAAAAAAAGAAAGTTGAGAAGGAGAAGGATGTGACGGTCAGGCGAACGACCCGTTCATCGATTAATAATGCACAAATGGTACATATCTAAATTTAATCAAATTTAATGCCTTTTTTAATATATTTCTGAATTGTATTTTGAGGTGTGTAATTTTTTTTTTTGTATTTTTGCAAGGCTACTGATGGGTCGGATTTACCATGTACCTTAGAACCACCAATCTTCCCTCCACCCTCTCCACTACCTCCACCCCCGCCACTACCCGTTGATATTACCAAGTTAGACAGGGTTCCTATTAATCAAGGAATTGGTATGATGGAGTCATACCTGGAAATCCAGAAAAAGAAAAGAGAAATGAGTGAGCAACAAACACATGAGAAGGCTGCGACTATTTTGGAGGCTGATCACGAGATCTTTGCACCCCCAAATAAGAGTGTATTTGAGACAGTTTTATTGTCATTTCTAAGTACTGGTTTCACTCGAGTATATTCATTAGTACTCGAGTATCTTCATTAGTACTTGAACTAATTTGTGTCTCCTATCCTATAGGTGAAAGTAGTACAAAAAGTCAAAAGCGCAGAGGACCTACTAAGATGAATCATATGTTCACACGGAAGCTCGAAGATAGGCCAGTGGTTTGTTTAAATTATGATTTTCAGCCTTACTCATAGAAAGATAAAGTATCTAATGAATTGAGCAGTTTCTTGGGGATGATAGCGAGTTTATACATTCCGCTTGATTATGTTTATTGGTCTAAAGTTCAAAGGAAGAAAAAAATGGCTGGTGGGAATATGTCAAGGTTAACAACACTATTTTTGTTTTTATCGCCTTGTTTAATTTTTCAATATAACTGTAAATTGTTTAGTATATAATTAATTAACATTATGCACTCTTTTTGTTTTTTATTGCCTTGTACAATTTTTTAGTATAACTATAAACTGTTTAGTATATAATTAATTGCTTCACAAGACAAATTACATTATTCCTGAGGAAGGGAAATATTGGGTATTGAGGACGCTGGATGACAACTGGAGGGTATACAAAAGTCGTGTTAAGTCACAATGCTTAAAGAGGTTCGACAATGACAAGGACCGTAAAAAAAGCAAGCCTCCAAAAATTCCATTGGAACAATTCATGGTGTTGCTGAGGTACTGGAGTAATGAAAATGTGCTGAAAAAAGTTGAAAAATGTGGCAAATCGCAAGTTGGTGACTGATACTCATACTGCTGGCCGTACCAGTTTTGCTTAGGTTCGTAGTAAATTTGTATGTTAAGCCTCTAACCTATTTTTTCCTCATTCTTTTTCAATTTTGTACGAAAACTCATTTCATGTTCTTCTATCGTAGAATATTGTCAAGTTGGATGGTGAAGGTGCAATGGCTGCAAAACGTAAATTGTATCCAAAAACCCGCAAGGGTCATGCAGAGAGGGTAAATAATTAGTTTATATATATATTTTTTCTTTTCTTGCCAGTTATGTTTTTAGGATTCTTTGGTAATACATTGACATATATTTGGAGGCAAGGAAAATTGGTGAAAATTCGGAAGAAGTATCTGATGAAGATGAAGAGATGGCAGAGCTTGATTTTGAAGCTCATGGTCCAAACTAGCTGGTAGGAAGAAGTGGCAGAACAAGGAAATCTAAGAAAATCTTGGCAAATGTTGGTCACACAGATTCTGCAGTACTGGAAAAGGTGAGGAAAGACATCGTTGCTGAAATGGATGACAAGATGAATATGAAACTCAGAAAAATGTTTGGGAGACTGGAAGATAGGAATCCCTCTCTAAGTGTCAATTTGGAAGAATACTGTGCTGAAAGTTCCGTTGAGGTTGATGGATCAGACGAGGACAATGAAAAAGAGGAAGGCAGAGAGGATGACGATGTACACGAGGATGATGGAGATGAGAACAAAAGAGATGATGATGAGGTCCATTCAAGTGGAGATGAATCTTCCTAGCTAGTTCATCCTCTATTTAGTCTTATTTGAACTTAGTAATTTTAAATATCTCCGTCTAGCTAGCTAGACTAAGTCTTTTGTGTAAATTATGCCATAACTTTAATGCCTAATTTATGTACGCGACTTAGATTCTAACCGCTTTTGTAAAACTGTATTATTACGGTCATGGTACCGTTACGGTCATGGTACCTGTAATAACCCCAAAATTTTTCAACTTTTTGTAACCCTTGTGAATAGTGTTTTAGCTGAATGAAGAAACTTTTCACGCCACACTATGTAGGGGTTCTGTTATGGATATTCTGGGATATTATTAGTACTCTATGTAGTATATAAGTATATGTAAAGATCGTCAGAATCCAATTCCGAACACTTTGGTTTTTCCCGGAAATCCACAAGATACGGAGAGAATTGAGTATAAGGTAACAGGGTAAAAAGGATTTAAATTAAAGGATTATAATAGAGGATCATAAAAAGGAATATAATGTATTGAGAAAGGTTAAGGGAACCTAAGTAATAAGATCCCGGGTATGATCCTTCAAACGATAAACGAGAACGAAAGTTAAGCGAACCGTATAACAGATCAGCGGTCATTAGGCAAACGATTAGGAAGTTAATCAAAGGGATTAGTGGGAATGATGTCATCCAACCAATAGAAAGAGGACAAGGAAGGGAGGATAACATCATGAGGATGACATAGGCATGACATGGGAAGGAAGGAGGTGTGGTGGCTTTGTAACCACACAAATTCAAGGGCAAAAAGGTAATTGACTAAAGCAAGCACAAAAACCAAGCAACCAAGCCAAGCAAAAATCATTTTCATCAAAAATCAAAAAGCAACCAAGGCTTTGTTCTTGAAGCTCTCGGCTTTTTACTATTCATAAGGCAAGAACAATTCAAAACTCAAGATCCAAGCTTCCTAAATTGGTAAGATAATTCCCTAATCATCTTCATGCTTAGTTAGGACTATATCATGAGTTTAAGCCATTAATTCCTTCTCAATCTTCTTCATTTAATCAAAGAAGAAGACTATGAATAGTGTTTTCAAGTTTTTTAACTTGAAGTTTTCTTGTTTTTCTTGAAGATCCAAGCTTTCCTAAGACTTCTCAAAGCTTCTTAAGGCTTCCTAGCTCATCCCACCACTTCAAGGAAGGTATACCATCTCCAAACCCTAGATCCCTATGTATTATAAGATGATTTTGATTAGTAGGATGATATTGTAGCTTGTTGTTGTGATTTAGAGTTTGGGATTTGGAATGGTAGTAAAATGGAATGGTAAATGTTGTGGTTTTGATTAAAAGAACTTAAGTATGGTTAAATTAAGCTTAGGCATAAGTATAAATGATTAAATTGAATTGGTTGGGGTTGTTATGATGTGATGAGGATGGATGTTGGTTGTATGTTGGATTTGAGGTTGGTTTGTGGTTGGTTTTGAATGGTTAAAATTGGGAAATCGCGTAAACATAGCCGTCGTAACGTCCGATTTTCTTTGGACTGTTTTTGTGCATAGCATTAGGACCCGAGAACCCCCTGCTAGATTATGACCACTGCCATGTTTATATAGCTCATGTTACGAGCTTCATTTTGATATGTAGTTCGTTCGATTCCGATGCACGGTTTAGGAGAAACGACCGTTTCAAGTAACGGCGTTTCGCGAACGAAACTTTTTCCCTCGCCTTACTTTGAAACATAGGTTAAAGACCAAAAAGGGTTAATTAATGTATGAAACATTTATGGTAAGTGTGTTAGGCAGTTGGTAAGACACTCGCGAAGGAATCGCTTTAAAACTCGTAAAGGTTAAATTATTAAAAATGGTGGAGCCGCGGGTACCCGAGTGACTTAAGCAAATCAGTGAGCGCAAAACAAGCGTTAGAGTCTAAGTTAGTTAAAGTATAGATTTACAAGTGATTTTGGTTTAATTCCAACTTACTTGTTGTTTATAGGTTATCAGACTCGTCCCGAGCCTTTCTCACCCCCAAGTCGCTCAGGCAAGTATTCTATCCGTTATACTGTTGTTGTGATGTATACATTTGTATATGCATGATCTTGCGATAAATGCATATTGGTTATTTAGCAAATTCTTGCGATATATTGTAGCATGTGATATGGTATATATGCATGCCTGTTTCATATTCTTGAAATATATATCTGTTGGTTCAGTTGATAATACCTATGCTAGAGGATAGCGGTAATTTGCATATACCCTTAGTATAGGGACCCAAAGGTGAAAATATTTTCTAAAAACCGGGAGTCGAGGATCCCGAGTAATCTTGTATATATGGATATATATATATATATATATTTATATATATATATGGTTATAGTTTTCCAAACTATTAATCGAATAAGGTTTATTCGATAACTTTAGCTTTATTTTATTATTGAATATTATTTTGAATATTCATTCGAGGACTTATGACTCCTTTTACTTTATTAATGAATATTATTTTGAATATTATTCGAAGGCGTATGACTCCTTTTATTTATTTATCTGAATATTATTTGAATATTCATTCGAGGGCTTATGACTCTTTTATATTATTTATTGAATATTATTTGAATATTCATTCGAAGGCTTATGACTCAGTTTATATTATTTATTGAATATTATTTGAATATTCATTTGAGGATCTATGACTCCGATTATTTGCTGAAATATATTCTTTATTTTATTAAAGAATAAGGTGTTAATAATCAAACTTATTTTCGATTATTCAAATAAAGATAATACTTTCATATAAGTATATCTTTGGTTATTTAATACTCGTTTCAAGTATAAGTTTTAATACTTCTACTTCAATTATTTTTATAAAGATTATTCTTTATGGGAATATTATTTAAATAATAATATTCAGTCATTTTCTAAATATTCTGGGGACTGATTTAGTTCATTAAATCAGCTTTACTCCAAACACTCTTTAAAGTGTTTTCGAGTCTTCAAAATGATTTTTAAAGTCAGAGCGGATCCCAAAACTCATTTTTATATTTAAGATCTTCCTTTTTAAGGGGATTTAAATACTCGCTCAAAACCTGGGGAATCCGGCTCTGTGGTGTATTTTATATTCGCAACGAGGTTGCAGTTTTGGTAAATGAATTGATTACTTGCCCAATGTTCGGGAAGTAAGCCCATCTAATTGAGTCGGCATAAGTGACAGGCCGGGGTACGGTCTATGAAAGTGTAAGTGGCTGGGTGGCAGTCCATCAACGCGTGAGGGGCCGGGTAACGGTCTAGCGCGAGGTCCTAATGCGGCCAGGGTGATGACCGGTGAGGAATTCATCCATCTACAGTAGAAAAGGTTACTTATTGGTATCTTTGCCTGATCAGCAAGATATCTGGTTTATGCCAAAATTCTTTTCCTTTCCAAAATTCATTGGATGTTTCAAACTCTGTTCATACTTTACATAACAGAGGTTCCAGGAAATGTTTTAGAGATATATATATGTGGATATATATATCGGGACTAAATAAAGTATCTCATAACTTTTTCATTCAATAATATTTCAAAGATTGAATCTATTCAAGTCTTAACTTGTGGTCTCATCTATGGGATGTTTTTCTTAAAACTTATAATACTTTGAACGGTGGTAGTTCAAGTAGCTTTATAAATGATATAAGTGTGGTGAAGTATTGGTAACTTCATTCCTTGTTTTTACTTATATCTAGTAAGTAATTATCTTACACACGATAAAGATTCTAGTAAGTATCCATTTAGATACTTATATTATTGTTATCACTATGTATTATCTTGCGAGCTGTAAGGCTCACTCTTGCTTTATTCCTTCATCACACAACAACAGTTAGGAAAGATGGCCAGACTCCAGCAGACCCAGCGCAAGCGCGTGGGAAGCGTCCCGCGTCTTCCCGATGATGTTGTAGCTGCTATAGCTGCAGAGGTAGATCTATTGTAGATCATACTATCTACTTTTGAGAATCAAATTATGTATAATTATAACTTGTGGCAGATAATGGCAATTAACTATAAATTTATCAAGTAATCATTTTGGGTTGTAATAACTTTTAAATGGTGGATTCAAAGACTTGTACTTATTTCAATTTCATCTCTGAGACTATAACGGGTTGTGGTGTGTGTTAGTATGGGGTCACAGCATGAGGTTATTTATTATTAATTAAGTGAAGTGATATTGTGGAAAGAAAGACCGTGACAACCCGGATCCCCGACCCCGGATCTGGGGGTGTTACAGTACCGCTTTTGGATTGCTGGAATTTAATCTTTGGATTGTGGTTTGTCAATTGAATGTGTAGCTTTTATTCCTGACTAGTTAAATTTACAGCAAGTATCTGTCAAAATAATGTTAAAAAATGTTGCTATTTCATTAAATAATGTTACTAAAAAGTTACAAAATCATTACCATAGGGAAAAAATCATTGCAATATCTTGGTTAAAATCATTGCCATTGGTCAAATATTGTTGCCTTAAAGTCACTAAAATGATACGAATTTAAGCTAATGCAATACTATTTAGGCGTTGCTGTAGACTACAATTTGTTGTTTTACGTCTCTTTTGCAATGAATTTTTTATGTTACTATAAGGTGCTATATTCGTTGCTAAATCAAGTAACTGCAACGCACTCGGATGCAATGCCCAATTTTGGTCTATTTGTTGCATAGACACTATTTCCTTCGTCGTCATGAGGTATGTGACAACCTTTTATCCAACTTCAATAGCTTTCTTCCTTTGAAGACCATAAAAACCATGGTCTTTGTCGTCATGAGGTCCGTGACAACCTTTCATCCAATTTAATAGCTTTCCTCATTTGAAGACCATGAGAACCATGGCCTTCATCGTCACGAGGTCCGTACCGATCTTCCATCCAACTTTCATAACTTTCTTCCTTTAAAGACAATGAAAACCATGGTCTTCATCGTCACGAAATCCGTGACAACCTTCCATCCAATTTTAATAGCTTTCTTGCTTTGAAGACCAAGATAATCTTGACCTTCATCATCATGAGGTCCATGACGACCTTCCATTCAGCTTCAATAACTTTCTTTCTTTGAAGGCTATGAAAACCATGATTTTCGTCATCACGAGGTCCGTGACAACCTTCCATACATTTTTAATAGCTTTCTTCTTTCGAAGACCATGAGAACTATGACCTTCATCATCACGGTTCCGTGAAGACCTTTCATCCAACTTCAATAGCTTTCTTCCTGTGAAGATCATGAAAACCATGGCCTTCATCATCACGAGGTCCGTGACAACCTTCCATCCAACTTCATCAGAGTTGTAGCCATTTTCATGTGAGTTTCCACAATTATTAGACATCTTTTCTTCCTAAGATTCAATTTGATTCAAGCCCCTCCTTCTAGCGCCAATTTATTAACGGAGGAATTTGGTTAACAAAGATTTGAGGTTCATGACCGAAATCAAGATCTGCAGCGGTGGTCGGTGATTTGGGAAATTACCGAAGTGCACTGATTTGTGCTTCGAAAATGGATGAGATTACTAGGGTTTATGTTTTCATTCTCAAATCTCTCAAAAACGTGCCCTCATAATGTGCATACGTACAACCTTTCATAGAGGATCAATCTAGACGTAGTTCTTGGGTAACAAGAAACCTAGATGGACTTGGCTTTTCATTTTGTGGCCCGATATGAGTTTTTGAACCAAATTCCTATTATAACTTGAACATTGATTTGCTTTAGGAGTGCCGGATGATGTGGCCTAGTCACAAAAGCCCAAGGCTCGGTTACGACTTCGGGACTTCACCGCTACTTTCATCGATCATAACTGCAGGTATAGCCATGACTTACCGCAAATGCCAAAGCACATCCTTGCCCCCCGATGAGGATAACCCACCAGACTACATGACGAGTGATCCCAAGCATAGAAGTGCAAAATGCGAGATAACCCTAGAGTCTCCCGTCGAGGACAATCCGTCGAATACGGAGACAGGGCTCCCCAAGCACACACTAGATGTTTATGACCGTTCCCTTACGAGGATAATCCGCAAGTCTATAAAATTATGCCGTCCTTAAATTTTTTCAGGATGTCTGGCTCCTAGAGGACCCTTTTCCTTCTTCGGGCGTGCCCTAGGAAGGGTTGGAGTCTTCTTGAGTCCTCTCCCATGCCTAAGGCACGTGTTAGATATATTTGATAATGTCATGGCTAATATGTTTTATGTTTAGCTTTCAGATCTTACTTGAACAGGATAAATCAGTACTTAATTGTTGATCAGTACTTATACTGGAAGTCAGGACTTAAGGATATCAGTACGTATGTTATCAGGAGATAATCATCAGAAGATAGATATCAGAACTTAAGTGCTGAAGGACAATCAGATAAGGACAGTAGCTGATTAAAGGAAAGAAGATCAAGATAAACATAAGAAGAGATATGCATGAAGAAGGAATTCCGTAAAGAATGGAATACTTGGAAGAAAAGATATCTGATTGATATATTTTAGGAAGCAGAATTATATTCCATATCAATTAGCGATTATCTTGTAACTGTGTAGTATATAAACACAGACATAGGGTTTACACTATAAGTGTTATCATTATTAGAGAAGATTATTCATTGTAACCCTAGCAGCTCTCGTGATATTTGTTCATCACTGAGAGGTAACAGTTCCATACTGTAACAGAGTTTATTGTTTTAATAAAGTTTGTTTTTTGTTACTTAAGTTCTTAAAGTTCGATTTGAGTGTACTATACACTGTATTCACCCCCTCTACAGTGTGTGTGTGTGACCTAACAATTGGTATCAGAGCCTATCTGTTAACATACATACAGTTAAAGATCCAAACACAATCATGTCAGACACAGAAACTCCAACTAAGCCTACCAAAACTGAGGAATCACCAAAGACATAAATTCAGAGTCGGTATGAGACCATCAGAGTTCCCATACTGAGACCATCTGAATATCCCATATGGAAGGTAAGGATGACCATGTTCCTGGAAGCAACAGATCCAGAATACCTTGATAGAATCAAGGAAGGCCCTCACAAACCAACCAAGCTCGCTGTTGCAGTTGCAGGTGAAGCAGCAAAGACCGTACCAAAAGAGAAGAGTGATTATACTGCTGAAGACATAGCATCAATTGCTAAGGATGCTAAGGTACGACACTTACTGCATAGTGCCATTGATAATGTAATGTCAAATAGGGTAATCAACTGCAAGACTGCTAAGGAGATATGGGATGCTCTGGAAATAAGGTGTCAGGGAACTGACACAATTAAGAAGAACAGGAAGACAATACTCACTCAAGAGTATGAACACTTTGACTCAAAGACAAATGAGTCATTGAATGATTTATATGATAGATTTGTCAAACTTTTGAATGATTTGTCATTGGTTGATAAAGAGTATTATCTTGAAGATTCAAACCTTAAGTTCCTGTTAGCTCTTCCTGAATGCTGGGATTTGAAGGCAACGACAATAAGAGACAACTACAATCTTGATGAAACAACTCTTGACGAAATCTATGGAATGCTCAAGACTCATGAGCTGGAGATGGAACAAAGAAGCAAGAGGAAAAGAGGAAAGTCAAGGAAAGTTGCTCTTAAGGCTGAAGAAGAATTCCCCAAAGCAGCTTCCTCAAAGAAAGACAAGGGTAAAGCTCTTTTCATAAAGTCTGATACTGAGTCATCAAGTTCTGAGAGTGATGATGACTCAAATTCTGAAAGCTTGCCTGAGACTGATGCTGATGAGGAGATGATGAAGCTGTGTGCTCTTATGGTGAAAGGAATCACAAAGATTGCATACAGGAAGTTCAGGAAGGGAAAGAAGTTTTCCAGGAAAGGCATAAGTTCTGATAAAAAGAATTTCAGAAGATCTGAAGGCAGAGGAGGAAAGTCTGACAGAGGAGATTACACCAATGTTAAATGCTATAACTGTGGTGAGAAAGGCCACATATCTCCTGACTGCAAGAAGGTAAAGGGTGACAAAGGCAAGGCTCTTGTCACAAAGCAGAAAAGCTGGACAGACACCTCAGACTCTGAAAGTGAGGAAAACTATGCATTGATGGCAAATGCTGATAAAGAAAGTGCTGAGAGCAGTTCTGAAGCTGCTGAAACAAAGGTACCTCAGACTACTTATGCTTTTCATACTGATGATATTAATGAGTTGAGAAGATATCTTAAAACCATGTTTGTTAGTTATAGAGATCAAACTTTAACATGTGAAAGATTAACTTCTGAAAATCTTGCATTTAAGAAAAGAAATGATTTCTTAGAAAAAGAGTTAGTCATGTTCCATCAAACTCAGAAGGATAGAGATGATGCTTTTTATGTTAGGAATGAAGTGCTAAAATTAAATGAATCTCTAAAAACTGAGTTAGAAAAGGAAAGAGAGATTATCAGGACTTGGACTAACTCTGGCAAAACAACTCAAAATTTGCTAAGTAGTGGAAACTGGAAAGAGGGCTTAGGTTATGGAGAAGATAAGAAAGATAAAGGAACTGAAGAAATTAAGTCTGTTGATAAGCAAAAGCCAAAGTTAAAACCTGTTAAGTTTGTAACTGTAAAGTCTGAAAATGAAAAATCAGAAGTTACAAAGGAATCAACTTCTGACAAACTAAAACAGGAAAAGACAGCTGAAGTGAACATAGGCTTAATGACGAAGAAGCAGCTTAAGCATAAGCTGAAAGATGTCAAGAATGCAAACAAGGTAAAATCACCTAGGAAAAATAGGAATAGAAAGGAAGGTGTGAATAAAATCAATGATTATAAACCTGTTCCTGATGCTCCTAGGAAAATATGTCATAACTGTGGAAGTTCTAACCATCTGGCTTCTTTTTGCAGGAAGAATAAGAATATTAACTCCTTACCTTCAAAGTCAGGAGTTAAGAGTCAGTCTGTTAGATACAAACCACAAAATCCTTGTTTTCATTATGGTAGTTTATGGCATTCCATTTATACTTGTAAGGAATATCATAACTTGTACTATGATTATTATCAAATAAAACCTTCTTTGAAGAAAGTTTCCATTGTTCCTTCTAGTGTAAATTCTGATTCAAAGTCTGATAGTGTAAGTTCTGATAAGAAAATTGTTAACATAAACTCTGATGCTAAATCCGCTGCAAATGTTAATAAACTTAATAAGGCCAAAGGATCCAAGCAAGTCTGGGTCCTTAAAATTAATAATTAGTGGTCTTTGTGATTGCAGGGCAACAGGAAAAATATTCTAGTTCTGGACAGTGGATGTTCATGACATATGACTGGAAATAAGGCCCTGCTATCAGACTTTGTGGAGAAAGCTGGCCCAAGTGTTTCTTATGGAGATGGCAACATTGGAAAAACATTGGGATATGGCAATATCAATCTTGGAAATGTCATAATTAAACAAGTAGCTCTAGTCTCAGGACTTAAACACAACCTACTGAGTATAAGTCAAATTTGTGACAGAGGTTATCATGTTGATTTCTTTGAAGAACACTGTGAAATTGTGAGTAAATCTAAAGGCAAAGTTGTTCTGAAAGGATACAGGCGTGGTAACATTTATGAAGCTAAGCTTTCAACAAGTACTGATGGTTCTGCAATCTGTCTGATGAGTAGAGCATCAATTGAAGAAAGCTGGAATTGGCATAAGAAACTCTCTCATTTAAATTTCAACAATATAAATGAACTGGTTAAGAAAGATCTTGTGAGAGGATTGCCAAACACAGTATTTGCTCCTGATGGTCTTTATGATTCATGTCAGAAAGCCAAACAAAGAAAATCTTTATTCAAGAGCAAGACTGAATCATCAATTCTTGAGCCTTATCATCTAATACATGTTGATCTATTTGGTCCAGTAAATGTCATGTCTATTACAAAGAAGAAGTATGCGTTGGTCATAGTGGATAAGTTCACCAGATACACATGGGTGTATTTCTTGCATACAAAAAGTGAAACTGCATCAACCTTGATTGATCATATCAAACATCTGGATATAATGGTCAAAGATTCTGTGAAAGTTTTAAGGAGTGATAATGGCACTGAGTTCAAGAATTTGATAATGGAAGAGTTCTGCAAAAGCCATGGAATAAAGCAGGAATTTTCTGCTCCTGGAACTCCACAGCAAAATGGAGTTGTTGAAAGGAAGAATAGAACTCTCATTGAAGCTGCACGTATAATGCTTGAAGAAGCAAAGCTTCCAACCTATTTCTGGGCTGAAGCTGTGCAGACTGCTTGTTTTACTCAAAATGAAACACTCATTAACAAGCATGGAAAAACACCATATGAGATGGTGAAGAAAAAGAAGCCAAATCTGAAATATTTTCATGTATTTGGATGCAAGTGTTTTGTTCTCAAGACTCATCCTGAACAGCTATCAAAGTTTGATCTAAAAGATGATGAAGGAATCTTTGTTGGATATCCACTTTCCACAAAAGCCTTCAGAGTCTATAATTTGAGAACAAAAGTGGTCATGGAATCTATCAATCTCTCTTTTGATGACAAAAAGATTACTGGTCTTGAAGATTTCATTGACCATGATCAGCTGAGATTTGAAAATGAAGACTCAAATTCTGATACAGAAAATCCTGACAGTCTAAGTCCTGATACTGTAAATTCTGATGGATTAAACTCTGATGTTATTGAAACTGTGAAGACTACATCAAAAGAAGATGCACCTATGCAGGGGGAGCATACTCAAGATCCTACCACATCTCAAGAAACATCAGAACATGCATCTGGCTCTTCAAGTTCTGATTCGTCAAGTTCTAATAAGCCAAGTTCTGATAGTGCTGAAAATCTAAATACTGAAGAATCCAACTCAGAGAGCATAGTTCCAGGGGGAGCATCAGAAAATGAAAATGAAAATAGCATGGATCATGGGGGAGCATCCAGTTCTAGAGAAAACCTTCCATCTGCAAGGAAGTGGACAAAATCACATACACCTGATTTGATAATTGGAAATCCTGATGCAGGTGTCAAAACTAGAACAGGTACTTCAAATGAATGTCTTTACAATTCTTTTCTCTCTCAGACTGAGCCAAAGAAAGTGGAAGAAGCTCTTCAAGATATTGATTGGGTGCAAGCAATGCAGGAAGAGGTGAATGAATTTGAAAAAAACAAAGTCTGGACCCTAGTGCCAAGACCAAAGAATAGATCTGTTGTTGGTACAAAGTGGGTATTCAGAAACAAAACTGATAGTGATGGCATAATTACAAGGAATAAGGCAAGGCTGGTTGCAAAAGGATATTCTCAACAGGAGGGAATTGATTATGATGAAACATTTGCACCAGTTGCTAGGTTAGAAGCCATAAGGATATTCTTGGCTTATGCTGCTCACAAAAAGTTTACTGTCTTTCAAATGGATGTGAAAAGTGCTTTTCTCAATGGAGAATTGGAGGAGGAGGTATATGTTGAACAACCTCCAGGTTTTGTAGATACCAAACATCCATATTATGTCTACAGGCTTGATAAAGCACTTTATGGACTTAAGCAAGCTCCTAGAGCATGGTATGAGACTTTAGCTCAGTTTCTTCTGGAAAGTGGATTCAACAGAGGGACAATAGACAAAACACTGTTCTACCTCAACCATGGAAAGGACTTACTTTTGGTCCAGATTTATGTTGATGATATCATTTTTGGATCTACAAATGATAAACTTTGCAAAAAGTTTGCCAAGCTAATGCAGTCAAGATATCAGATGAGTATGATGGGGGAACTTAGCTATTTTCTGGGCCTTCAAGTCAAGCAGAATGAGGAAGGCACTTTTATTTGTCAAACCAAGTACACCAGAAACTTGCTAAAGAAATTTGGAATGCAAGATTGTTCAAGTGCATCCACTCCAATGGCCACTGCGACAAAACTGGATAAGGATACCGGTAAATCAGTAGATATTACTGACTACAGAGGTATGATTGGCTCTCTACTCTATCTAACTGTTAGTAGACCTGGTATCATGTATGCTACCTGTCTTTGTGCAAGATTTCAAGCAGATCCAAGAGAACCTCACTTAACAGCTGTAAAAAGAATCTTTAAGTATCTTAAAGGAACAACTGCTCTGGGATTATGGTATCCTAGAGAATCAGATTTTAAACTAATAGGTTACTCAGATGCAGATTTTGCAGGTTGCAAAATTGACAGGAAAAGCACAAGTGGAAGCTGCCAATTTCTTGGAGGCAGATTGGTTTCTTGGTACAGCAAAAAACAAAAGTCAATTTCCACATCAACTGCAGAAGCAGAGTATATTGCTGCAGGAAGCTGTTGTGCACAGATTCTTTGGATGAAGAATCAGTTACTGGATTATGGGTTAACATATTTCAAAATCCTTATTTACTGTGATAATCAAAGTGCTATTGCTATGACAGGTAATCCAGTTCAACACTCAATGACAAAGCACATCAGCATCAGGTACCACTTCATCAGGGAACATGTGGATGAAGGTACAGTGGAATTGCATTTTGTTCCCACAGATCAACAACTAGCAGATATCTTCACAAAACCACTGTGTGAAGCTACTTTTACAAGATTGGTAAATGAACTTGGAATGGTTTCAGGTTATTTCTCTAAATCTGCTTAGTCTTGTTCTGTGTTATCAGACTTTATGCTCAGTATTTACAGAATTAATCTCATTGTGTATTCTGTGCTTAATTGATAAATGTCTTTAAGTACTGACTGTTGTCTGATATATGTTTCTAAACTCTGATAAGTGATATGTCTGTTCAAGTACCTATTCTATCCTATGAGGATAACTGTGCTAGATACTGACCTAGTAGTCTTCATTAAACAAATGATTCCATGTAAGAAGTAATTATTTCAGTGGAAACCCTATGACACTAGCAAATTCTGATAATTGAGCTTAGTTAAGTTTACTTTGTATATCTTATTACTAAGTCACAAATTAGAATAATGCTACTCATCTGTTAAGTTCTGATACTAGTAAAACTGCTGAATGTACTAAGTGCTGATAAACCTCACTTATCAAAAGAAAAAGCAAAAAGATCAAAGAATAAGATCAGGTACTCCTTTGAGATCTAGAGTAAAAATGTGGAAGGGACGACCCAAGTGCATTGCTGGTATTAAGTAGATATGCATTAGAAAAGCAAAATATTTTCTTGGTGACTTTTCACACTCTATGATTACTGGAGAAATACTCTGATAATAGCATAAATTCTGATAAACAGTCGTGACTCACTTACACTGAGAAGCCACTGTAAAATAGAATTTCAAAAGATGCATAAAATTAGCACAAAACAGTTGAGATGGACTCAAGCATGATCTCATTCATCAGTAGGTTTCAGGACAATGACAGCTCTTTAGCAAAATTTTAGTTATGCCTTATTTCTAAGATGTACTGAAGTGAATCAGAATTTACTCTTTGTCTGTTATTTAGCTTAATGCACACACTAATCACTCCATCTGAATGATGAAAATTTCTGTGGTGGTCTATGTTATTTTAGATAAACAGTCATTGTGTCATTACTGCACAAATTCTGAGGACAAGTTCTAGTTACACGTTCTGATGATTATGTTCTGAAGTCTATAACTCAGAACTTGTATGAGGATTTACTGAGATGGGCATTCCTTTTTCGAGTTAAGAAATTATGTTCTGATGACTGTTAAGTTCTGGTATAGGTCTAAGTTCTGATTTCTCAGTCTAATCCTTTACTTGGCTTATCTGTGAATAAAATTTGATAACAGTCTCAGTTCGAACTAGAATATGTAGAAGTGGAAGATTAATAGTCACTATGATTAGGATTAATGGTATTCGTACTTGAACAGTCCACTGTTTCTTGTTTCTTGTGCGGTTTAAACCATGATTCCTCTTTCCAATGAATGTTATTCTTTTTCAAAGTCTAGGGAGACGAGGTAGAATTAATTCTATCTGTCAGCATTCAATTTCTTTGCGTCTCCTGGCATTCTCTTGCCTATATAAGCAGCCACTTCACATCAGTCTTTCCATTAAATTCTTCTCACACACTTATCTTCATAATTCTTCTTTCAAAAACACAATGGTCAGATATAACATGTTTTTGAACTACCAAAACTTCAATATGGAGCTAAGCTGTGCCGAGTGGCAGCATGAATGGCATGTCACAGCCATTCCTGAGGAGATATGGGACTCTGTCCCACAGGAGGTACTGACACACCTTCTGTTCTTCTATATGGACTACCATCGCCATCTGGAGCGATTGGAGGAGGAAAGGCTGGAAGCTCTCCGCCAGCAAGAGCGAATCATCAGACTCGCCATTCTGTTTGTCGAGAGTAGGAAGAAGAAGATGACTTAATCTCGTCTTCTTCCTGTTTTTCTTCATCATCAGCTTTGTCAGGCTTCTTAGCTAGGACTAAGGCTGTTGATGTTAGGTTTAGAAGCTTAGGGAAAATCTTGTATAAGTATTGATGTAATTTCCATTTCATAAATGTATTGTCTTGATATATTAATGAAAGTTATTTTTACTTCAAGATTTTGTCTCTGAGTTATTTTATCTTGTGTTGATAAATCCTGATTGATATTCTGATGACCATATAAATTTTGTTTTATATTAAGTTCTGATTCATTTTCAGCACTTACTTATCTAATTTATCTTGGTCATTTTCATGTGATGTATTTTCAGAATATTAATGATGCAGTGAAAAATAATTCAATCAGTGCTAACGGTTTAAATTTTGAATTCAAAATGTTTCTCTTGATACATGGAACGGTTTTTCCTTGAAACTAGGCAAATGGGTAAGTAATGATTCCTGTTTTCTCGAGCCCAATAACTGTCCGTTATTACTGCATGTCTGACAGGTGTCCAACGGTAACATTTTTGTTCAGAGTATAAGTACAACAGAGAGAAGATTTCTTTACTCTTTTATTTTCTTCATATTTTATCTCTCTCTAATAATAACCCCCAAAATTTTGAACTTTTTGTAACCCTTGTGAATAGTGTTTTAGCTGAATGAGGAAACTTTTCATGCCACACTATGTAGAGGTTCTGTTATGGATATTCTGAGATTTTATCAGTACTCTATATGATATATGAGTGTATGTAAAGATCGTCAGAATCCAATTCCGAACACTTTGATTTTTCCCGGAAATACACTAGATACGGAGAGAATTGAGTATAAGGTAACGGGATACGAAGGATTTAAATTAAAGGATTATAAGAGGATCATAAAAAGGAAAATAATATATTGAGAAAGGTTAAGGGAACCTAAGTAATAAGATCCCGGGTATGATCCTTCAAACATAAACGAAAACGAAAGTTAAGCGAACCGTATAACAGATCAGCGGTCATTAGGCAAACAATTAGGAAGTTAATCAAAGGGATTAGAGAGTATGATGTCACCCAACCAATGAGAAGAGGACAAGGAGGGAGGATGACATCATGAGGATGACACAAGCATGACATGGGAAGGAAGGAGATGTGGTGGCTTTTTAACCACACAAAATCAAGGGCAACTAGGTAATTTACTAAAACAAACACAAAAATCAAACCAACCAAGCCAAGCAAATCATTTTTCATCAAAATCAAAAAGAAACCAAGGCATTGTTCTTCATGCTCTCGGCTTTTACTATTGCAAAAGGGCAAGAAAAACTCAAGATCCAAGCCTCCTAAATTGGTGAGTTAATTCCCTAATCATCTTTATGCTTAGTTAGGGCTATATCATGAGTTTAAGCCATCAATTCCTTCTCAATCTTCTTCATTTAATCAAAGAAGAAGACAATGAATAGTGTTTTCAAGTTTTTAACTTGAAATTTTTCTTGTTTTCCTTGAAGATCCAAGCATTCCTAAGACTTCTCAAAGCTTCTTAAGGCTTCCTAGCTCCTCCCACCACTTCAAGGAAGGTATATCATCTCCAAACCCTAGATTCCTATGTATTATAAGATGATTTTGATTAGTAGGGTGGTATTGCAGCTTAATGTTTGTGATTTAGAGTTTGGGATTGAAATGGTATTGAAATGGAATGGTAAATCTTGTTGTTTTGGTTAAAAGAATGTAGTATAGTTAAATTCAAGCTTAGGCATAAGTATGAATGTTAAAATTGAATTGGTTGGGGTTGTTATGATGTGATAAGGATGGATGTTGGTTGTATGTTGGATTTGAGGTTGAATTGGGTTGGTTTTGAATGGTTTTAAATTGGGAAATCGCGGTAAACATAGCCGTCGTAACGTCCGATTTTCTTTAGATGTTTTTGTTCATAACATTATGACCGAGAACCCCCTGCTAGATCTATGACCATTGCCTGTCTAGATAGCTCGTGTTACGCGCTCTAGTTTTGATATGTAGTTCAGTTCCGATTCCGATAGCACGGTTTAGGAGAAACGACCGTTCAAGTAACGGCGTTTCGACGAACGCAAACTTTTCCCCTCGCCTTACTTTGAAACATAGGTTAAAGACCAAAAGGGTTAATTAATGTATGAAACATTTATGGTAAGTGTGTTAGGCAGTGGGTAGACACTCGCGAAGGAATCGCCTTAAACTCGTAAAGGTTAAATTATTAAAAATGGTGGAGCCGAGGGTACTCGAGTGACTTAAGAGAATCAGTAAGCGCAAAACGAGCGTTAGAGTCTGAGGTTGGCTAGAGTATAGATTTGATAAGTGACTTTAGGTTTAATTTCCAACTTACTTGTTGCTTATAGGTTACCAGACTCGTCCCGAGCCATTCGTAACCCCCAGTCGCTCAGGCAAGTTTTTCTACCCGTGTATAACTGTGTTGTGATGTATATAGGTATTTGCATTATCTTGCGATAGATGCATGTTGGTTAATAGCAAATGTTGCAATATATTGAAGCATGCTGCTATGGTATATATATGCATGCCTGTTTCGTATTCTTTCCATATATATCTGTTGATTCAGTTGATAATACCTATGCTAGAGGATAGCGGTAATTTGCATATACCCTTAGTATAGGGACCCAAAGGTGAAAATATTTTCTAAAAACCGGTAGTCGAGGATCCCGAGTAGATTTTGTATATATGAATATATATATATATATATACTTATATATATATGGTCATAGTTTTCAAACTATTAATCGAATAAGGTTTATTCGATAACTTTAACTTTATTTTATTATTGAATATTATTTTGAATATTCATTCGGGCTTATGACTTTTATATTATTTATTGAATATTATTTGAATATTCATTCGAGGGCTTATGACTCTTTTATATTATTTATTGAATATTATTTGAATATTCATTCGAGGGCTTATGACTCAGTTTATATTATTTAATGAATATATTTGAATATTCATTTGAGGATCTATGACTCCGATTATTTGCTGAGATATATTCTTTATTTTATTAAAGAATAAGGTGTCAATAATCAAACTTATTTTCGATTATTCAAATAAAGATAGTACTTTCATATAAGTATATCTTTGGTTATTTAATACTCGTTTCAAGTATAAGTTTTAATACTTCTACTTCAATTATTTTTATAAAGATTATTCTTATGGGAATATTATTTAAATAATAATATTCAGACATTTTCTAAATATCTGGGGACTGATTTACTTCATTAAATCAGCTTTACTCCAAACACTCTTTAAAGTGTTTTCGAGTCTTCAAAATGATTTTTAAAAGTTAGAGCGGATCCCAAAACTCATTTTTATATTTAAGATCTTCCTTTTTAAGGGGATTTAAATACTCGCTCAAAACCTGAGGGATCCGGCTCTGTGGTGTATTTTATATTCGCAACACGGTTGCAGTTTTGGTAAATGAATTGATTACTTACCCAACGTTCGGGAAGTAAGTCCATCTATTGAGTCGGCATAAGCAACATGGGCTCAGTGGGCGTCCATGATAGTGTAAGTGGCTCAGTGGGAGTCCATCAAATGCATAAGTGGCTGAGTGGCAGTCCAGCATAAGGTCCTTATTACGACCAGGGTGATGACCAGTGGGGAATTCGTCCATCTACTAGTAGAAAAGTTACTTATGGGTATCTTTGCCTGATCAGCAAGATATCTGGTTTATGCCAAAATTCTTTTCCTTTCCAAATTATTGGATATTGCAATTCTGTTCATACTTTACATGGCAGAGGTTTTCAGGAAATGTATAAAGGAAGATGTATATGTGGATATATATATCTATATATCAGAACTTAATGAAAGTATGTCATAACTTCATTTCCTTTAATAATATTTAAAGATTTAATCTATTCAAATCTTGTCTTGTAGTCTCATCTATGTGATGAAACTGTTGAAAGTCATTATACTTTGAACAATGGTAGTTCAAGTAGCTTTATAAATGATATAAGTGTAGTGAAGTATTTGGTAACTTCATCTTTTAAACTTATATCTAGTTAATAATTGTCTTATGAATGACAAAGATTTTCAGAAAAATGTTGAGACAAGGTTAGATATATGAGATCACCTTGCAACGATATTTTTTATACAGTTATACCTGGAACTCTGTGTGTATTATGCATCGGAAGAGGACTTCCAATATTTTGAAAAGTATATATGTATATATACTGAATATTTTGCGACTTCATCGCATTAAGATATCAAACTTGGTTCATTTCTTTTGACCAAGACTTTCATGAGTACTATGAGAAGTCTCATATTGTTAATCATTATACATATTATTTTGGTGGGCTTGTGCTCACCCTTGCTTTCTTCTTTCATCACACAACAACAGATAGAAAAGATGAACAGGACCAAACTCCCGATTCGCAAGCGATTAGGAGACGTTCGCAGTTTTCTAGAAGCATTGATGCCGCCGTAGCTGAGGTAGGAACTACCAATAGGCTAGGCTTTCAACTTTTGATGTACCAGATTTATGTATATTTATGAATTGTAATAATGGCAAAGAAATGTAAATTTATTCAGAAAACCTTTTAAGGTGTGTGGGCAGATAATTGTGGAATAAAATGACTTGTGGTTATTTTGGATGTTCATCTCTGAGACTATAATGTATGGTGTGTGTGTTTATTGTGGGGTCACAGTACGGAGTAGTTGAGTATTATTAAGATTGGGTGTTATTAAGGGAAATGGAACTCGTGACAACCCGGATCCCCGACCCCGGATTTGGGGGTGTTACAGAAATGGTATCAGAGCGAAGCGTTATAAACCTCAGAGATGATGTGACGTTAAGATAATAAGTTCACTAAGATAATAAGAACTCTTGCCAAGTTCATAGTCGGGCTACCTAACGTAGCACTGACAGTTAAAACCCTTACGGAACCCTTATAAGTATCGTGATAGTAACATAGTTCGTTCTCGTATAGGGCAGCGGGGCACCGAACCTGAGGTTCAGGAGCATCAGCATGAGGATGTTTATTACAAGTTGGAGATCAAATTGATGAATCCGATGGAGTACCCTAATGAGGGACCGGATGAGGTTCAGATAGAGAATGTTGCGGTTGAGGATGTTATTCCGGAAAGGATTGTGGCTGAGGAGGATCTCATGGAGGATCCTGATGAGAATTGAGAGAGGACCGCTGAGGAACAGATGACCGTAGTCAGGGCACCTACCAGAGCAAGAATGGCCGCGAGGGTGGCACTAGAGGATGAAGAGTTACCAATGGCACAAAGGTTAATGAGGGCAGAAGGAGTGGGGCCTTCCACACCCCAATTATACCAGTATCAGACCCTCTTCCAGAGGCTCCTTAGACATCCATGAGGTTCCACCAATTCCTGTTCCCTCCTCTGTACAGAGCCCAGCACATACTGAGGAAATGCCACCTTTATCCCCTGCACCATTGTCATCTGATACCGTGCTTGGTTATCCATTTGGATCTCCTGGGTCTGCACCACCTGCACCCAATGGACTGCTAGATGCTACCACTCAGGACTTCTCTTATCGCTGATTATCATATGACTTTGGGTGGCCTGTCAGAGGCCCGGAAGTTAGGAGTGATCTGTTGGATCGACTTACTGCACCAAGGATTGAGGGTGGGATACTTCCGACAGGATTAGCGTATAGCATGGAAAGGATTGAGGCTACCACCCGTGTTACAGCTAGAGGCCATCTTGAGGGGTCAGGTTGATCCAGCTCTACTTGCGACTATCTAGACCTCATCACCTCTGTGATGGAGCAGGTTAGGGATGTCGTGCGTGCTCGCATCTCTTAATCATGGTAGTGTGCAGAGCCAGAGCAATCAAAACAAGGGTTTCATGTAGCACCGCTTTTGGAGGATTAGCCTAAGTTATGAATGATTAGTTTTAATGACGAGATGACTATTATGGTAGTACTTTGGGATAGGAGCGATAAGTTCATATGATGTAATCCTCTTTAATATGTTCAGTTGTTGTACCCTCGAACAAATGGTCATGTATATATTCGTAATTTCAGTTCAGATCAGTTTGTTTGTGATAAAATCACATTGTTAATTGCTCTATTAACACTTAAGAGAGTGTCATGAAGTTTATCGAACTTGAGAATTCATAATTTGCAATCGTGCAAGGACTAAACGAGGGGAAGACTTAAGCAAAGTAAGTAAGACAAATATCCGGAGATTCTCAAAATTTTCCAAGTAATATGCCCCCACAAGGAATAAGATTAGGGGCAAACCTTGAATGTGATAATCAAGGGAGGTCGCAATTAAGATATAAAGAACCCGGATATAATAAAGTGGAAAAATGAAGATTTTAAATTAAAAGATGACCCCAATTATGGGGAGTAGGAAGAAATATTTAGACTAAAACAGCAGAAGTCGAGCGAGATAAGGAGACCCTAGACGGTACTCCTATACGGAAATTCATGAACTTGTCTAAAAGAACTTATATTTTATTCCCAACCACCACCTTGAGGAAACAATGTGGTGTGAAATTCTTCAGGACCTCTAAGTCGCTAAGCTCTCAGAGTTCCAAGGAACAAGCTGACCCAGTCGAGGCAAGAGCCTGGCTAAAGGAAATATAGGAATCATTTGAGATTCTAAATGATTGACGAATCACAAAAGACTATTTTTATCACTTACCCTCCTAAGAGGAGAGACCACCCGCTGGTGAAAGACCAAGGAAGGCACGGAGCAAGAGATTATAATAAACTGATTTAAGTTCAGTCAATTGTTTTCAGAAAGTACTTCCCAAGGTTATAGAGATAGAGTAAAAGCTTTAGAGCCAGAACAAAGGCAGACGAGTATGATGAATTATGAATCTAAGTTGTAAAAGTTGTCAAGATTCGTTCTAAGGACACGAATCCAGAATGACGGGATGTTTGAAATCAATGCTTATGTTGTGTTGGTTCATGAAATAATGATAAGAGAAAGGGAAATAAAAGGAACTGAAGTGGAAAGGGATATAAAGGCAATAGAGTTTGAGGTATGATAAGGGAGTCGGGTATGAGGAAACCCTAAAGACTCGTAGCAATAGAAATAGGAATAGTATGTAATCATTGGTATGAGGGTGATTCACCATGAGTTAAAGTTGATGGTTGAAGGCATACGAGTTATGTACATTTATCCCCTTTAAGTTGGGAGGATTCAAGGAAACCTTTAGATAGTTCGAAGGATAAATAATAAGACGCGGATAGACTAAGGAGACAAGAAAGTAAGAAAGTAGGAAAATTGGATGAAGGAAGTGACCTTCAATAATGTGAAATGTAAGACCGGTGGCTCGATACTCAGAAAGGGAGACGCCAGGTATGAGAGGTATTCCCAACATTGAGATGACTGTTGAGATAAACAACAAAAGTAATAAGGAATTATTAAGAAGAAGTTCACGTTGAACATGACCAATATCTTCCAGAAACATCCATGTTATCATTACCAAATCAGGAAAGAAAAGCGGATGACCATTGTTATCTTTTGGAGGCCATATGGATTGACCTCAATTTGAATAAGGATGCTATTATGAAGTTAGGTATAGACTATCGAGGTGGGAATGATGAATAAGATAATCTATCAAGGATATATGACTTGATTTATCCATGGAAGGATGCAGGTACCTTTTAAAGGTGGAATTAAGGATAGAACATTGGTAATTAAAATGAATCCTAGGGACTGCATAAAGGTTGGCATGTCACCCTTAATAGGGACAGTATGAGTTTGACAGTATGATGGGAAAGGGTTAAGGTAACAACAACCTTTAAGAATCAGTGGAGAAATTTTTCAGAAGAATATAGACAATGGTTCTAGTATTAGTAAATGGTATGGTGATATGCCCTGTATCTAGGGAATACAGGAGGAACGATTGAAGGATAACCTTAGAGGTTTTACAAGGAGAAAGGTAATATTCAAAATTCTCAAGAATAGAAATGTTGATAAAGGAAATATGACGTAATTATAATGTTGCCAAGTGAGGCACGTGTTAAACCACGAGAAGTATGAATCGAACCAGTAAAGGTCGAAATTGTTCAGGGCAATTAGGACCTAAGATAAAAGATGTTCTAAGTATGATTGAGAGTCAGTCGTGACAGTGATTAACCTCTAAAGATTGAGGCAATAACTTATGGAAAAATGGTGATATTTTTTTATTTACTCATCAGATATTAAAGAAAAGCATTTTCACATAAGCTGTGATTGAAATAAGGTAGAAAATTTATTTGGAGGTGGTTAAAATGACATTGACTGTAAGGAAATTTTACTATCAGGAAAGGCCAAAGAGGTGGCCGACACTTTAAAGGTAAGAGGATAATTATAGGCGCGTGTGCCAAAGGAATACAGTGATGATGGTTGAAGCCGGGAAGGTTGTATTACGGTTCGGAAGATTGACATTCCTTCTGATGACTGTGCAATACTCAACCGTAATAGTAGTTGGGTAAAGGTTTAATTCGTGTAATCGCCATTAGCAGGCTATCTATCTTAGAAGGTACTATCTTGAGAATGAGCCTGGACCATGTTCAAAAGGACTAAACGAACCTTGAGTTAAGTCTTCTATCGAAGGCATATGATTAAGAATGGTCTTAAACCTGCTATCGTTACTTTGATTGAAACTCTTCTGCAATTTTATCTACTTCATGTCATGAAAGTACGTCAGAGTTTGGAGTGTTCTTCATGAATTGTGATTGGTGGTTGTGTTAACTCCTTAGGAGAATTAGATACGAGATGTATTGACTCCGTATGGTTAGATATTAAGACTTTCATGGAAAGTGAATGATGACAGTAGGTCAGTGGTGGACCATAGTAAGGCAGCGATGATTCCTGCGAGTAATGAGCTGATTACAACCATGAGAGTTGTATTGGAATGGATGTTGAGATTAAGTACCACTAATCGGGTCGTGGTAGTGTATAAGTTATCATTGATAGACTAATTAAGTAGAGTATCTACCTATTGAATATTTACTCCTTCTTATCAATAGAGAGTCGTATTACTATATGAGGAAGGTTGCGGTGCGAAGCATAATCCTAGTAACGGTGATATATAGAATGAGATCCCAGATTCGATTTTATGTCGAGGGATTTTCAAGGTAATTGTGTATAAGCTCGAGGAAGAGCATGGGTCCATAGAATGATGGACTGGATAGCGAAATATTTAGGCATGTGAAATACGATGCGATAATACTCGATGTTGATATAAATACATATATGTTTTGTTCTCCTATGACAAACCTCTATAGTTCAGAGGTAGATTCCAAGCCAGATATTTTATGGCAATATTTTTTTCATATATACAATTCTCTTCAGTTCGTTCTTTTCTCTCTTTTCATTTCATGTAAACTGAGAAGAACAACCCTTCCAGAAGGGGAAAAAGGTATTGCCGAATGACTATCTATCTGTGTGATAGAAGCCGAGTAGGATACCAGCTATTGTTTAATTGCTTGTCAAGTACTAAAGGCGGCCACCTCTGTACTAACTATGCGATATAACAAGTGTTCATGATCATAGTGATCTCTCAACAATTCCTTTACTTCTATATGATTGATCAAGCTTCCAAAGATAGAAGCAGCTGAAAAAGGAGTAGTAAAAGTTATGGTGGTATTCAGAATGGAAACACGTTCGTGATACTAAGGTTGACGTGGTTATTAAAAGGTTATAGAACGCTAACGAACAAAAGTGTAACCAGTATAATATTATGTACGGAAAGAGAGTAACGACTACGGACTGGAAAAGGATGGGTAGTGAGAAGCAAAAGATATAATGCTAGAAGCTATGATGAGAGCCGGTGCAATAGACTTGAAAGAATTTGGAATGATCACTTAACGCAAATTAAGTTATCTCACGATAATCGATCGTATGTTAGTATCGAGGTATCGCCTTATGGATCCTTGAGGGAAGACAATGTCGATCTCCCTTATGTTAGGATGAAGTTGTAGAGCGCAAGATGCTCGGACCCGCAGTAGTCCAAAGGACCAGGGATATAATAGATCTAATCAGAGGACGACTGGTAGTAAGCCAGGAAGGACATAAGAAGTATGTCGATTTGACCAGAAAGGACAAAGAATAGGAAGTAGGGGACCTAGTGTTGTTAAAGGTATCCCCTTGGAAACCCTTGGAAAGGATTGATGAGATTCGGAAAGAAAGGAAAGCTAAGTCCACAATTTGTCGGACCCTTGGATATATTAAGAAGTATTGGGAAGTTAGCTTACGAGCTAGCCCTACCCCGAACCTGTAGCAAGTCATAACGTGTTTCACGTATCAATGTTAAGGAAGTGTAATTCGGATGCCAGATAAATAGGGGCATATGGGCGCATAGACATGCAACCAGACGTAACCTATATGGAGCAACCAGGAAGGGTTATAGAGTGAAAAGGAACAAGTACTTAGGAGAAGGGTTATCAAACTAGGCGGAGTTTGGTGGTAGGACCACAATGTGGGAAAATTTACTCAAGAGTTAGAAAGTGCAATGCTAAGAGAGTATCCCTATTTATTTTCAATTTGATTCCGGGACGGAATCCTTTTAAGGAGGGGATATTGTAATAACCCCCAAATTTTGAACTTTTGTAACCCTTGTGAATAGTGTTTTAGCTGAATGAGAAACTTTTCATGCCACACTATGTAGGGGTTCTGTTATGGATATTCTGAGATTTATCAGTACTCTATATGATATATGAGTGTATGTAAAGATCGTCAGAATCCAATTCCGAACACTTTGATTTTCCCGGAAATACACTAGATACGGAGAGAATTGAGTATAAGGTAACAGGATTAAAAGGATTTAAATTAAAGGATTATAATAGAGGATCATAAAAAGGAATATAATGTATTGAGAAAGGTTAAGGGAACCTAGTAATAAGATCCCGGGTATGATCCTTCAAACGATAAACGAGAACGAAAGTTAAGTGAACCGTATAACAGATCAGCGGTCATTAGGCAAACAATTAGGAAGTTAATCAAAGGGATTATAGTGAGTGATGTCACCCAACCAATGAGAGGAGGACAAAGAGGGAAGGATGACATCACAATATGACAGAGGCATGACATGGAAGGAAGGAGATGTGGTGGCTTTTTAACCCACACAAAATCAAGGGCAAATAGGTAAATTGACTAAATCAAACACAAAACAAATCAACCAAGCCAATCAAATTCATTCTTCATCAAAATCAAAAAAAAACCAAGGCATTGTTCTTGAGAGCTCTCGGCTTTTTACTATTGCAAAAGGCAAGAAAATTCAAATCAAAGATCCAAGCTTCCTAAATTGGTGAGTTAATTCCCTAATCAAACTTCATGCTTAGTTAGGGCTATATCATGAGTTTAAGCCATCAATTCCTTCTCAATCTTCTTCATTTAATCAAGAAAAAGACAATGAATAGTGTTTTCAAGTTTTAACTTGAAATTTTCTTGTTTTCCTTGAAGATCCAAGCATTCCTAAGACTTCTCAAAGCTTCTTAAGGCTTCCTAGCTCCTCCCACCACTTCAAGGAAGGTATATCATCTCCAAACCCTAGATTCCTATATATTATAAGATGATTTTGATTATAGGGTGATATTGTAGCTTAATGTTTGTGATTTAGAGTTTGGGATTGAAATGGTATTGAAATGGAATGGTAATCTTGTTGTTTTGGTTAAAAGAATGTAGTATAGTTAAATTCAAGCTTAGGCATAAGTATGAATGTTAAAATTGAATTGGTTGGGGTTGTTATGATGTGATAAGGATGGATGTTGGTTGTATGTTGGATTTGAGGTTGAATTGGGTTGGTTTTGAATGGTTTTAAATTGGGAAATCGCGTAAACATAGCCGTCGTAACGTCCAATTTCTTTAGACTGTTTTTGTGCATAACATTAGGACCCGAGAACCCCCTGCTAGATTATGACCATTGCCATGTCTAGATACCTCGTGTTACGAGCTTCTTTTTGATATGTAGTCGTCGATTTCGATGCACGGTTTAGGAGAAACGACCGTTTCAAGTAACGGCGTTTCGCGAACGAAACTTTTTCCCCTCGCCTTACTTTAAAACATAGGTTAAAGACCAAAAAGGGTTAATTAATGTATGAAACATTTATGGTAAAGTGTGTTAGGCAGTTGGTAAGACACTCGCGAAGGAATCGCCTTAAAACTCGTAAAGGTTTAAATTATTAAAATGGTGGAGCCGAGGGTACTCGAGTGACTTAAGAGAATCAGTAAGCGCAAACGAGCTGTTAGAGTCTGAGTTGGCTAGAGTATAGATTTACAAGTGACTTTGGTTTAATTCCAACTACTTGTTGCTTATAGGTTACCAGACTCGTCCCGAGCCATTCGTAACCCCCAGTCGCTCAGGCAAGTTTTCTACCGTTATAACTGTTGTTGTGATGTATATGTATTTGCATTATCTTGCGATAGATGCATGTTGGTTAATTAGCAAATGTTGCAATATATTGAAGCATGCTGCTATGGTATATATATATGCATGCCTGTTTCGTATTCTTTCCATATATATCTGTTGATTCAGTTGATAATACCTATGCTAGAGGATAGCGGTAATTTGCATATACCCTTAGTATAGGGACCCAAAGGTGAAAATTTTCTAAAACCGGGAGTCGAGGATCCCGAGTAGATTTTGTATATAGGATATATATATATATATATATATATGGTCATAGTTTTCAAAACTATTAATCGAATAAGGTTTATTCGATAACTTTAACTTTATTTTATTATTGAATATTATTTGAATATTCATTCGAGGGCTTATGACTCTTTATATTATTTATTGAATATTATTTGAATATTCATTCGAGGGCTTATGACTCTTTTATTATTTATTGAATATTATTTGAATATTCATTCGAGGGCTTATGACTCAGTTTATATTATTTAATGAATATTTTGAATATTCATTTGAGGATCTATGACTCCGATTATTTGCTGAGATATATTCTTTATTTTATTAAAGAATAAGGTGTCAATAATCAAACTTATTTTCGATTATTCAAATAAAGATAGTACTTTCATATAAGTATATCTTTGGTTATTTAATACTCGTTTCAAGTATAAGTTTTAATACTTCTACTTCAATTATTTTTATAAAGATTATTCTTATGGGAATATTATTTAAATATAATATTCAGACATTTTCTAAATATTCTGGGGACTGATTTACTTCATTAAATCAGCTTTACTCCAAACACTCTTTAAAGTGTTTTCGAGTCTTCAAAATGATTTTTAAAAGTTAGAGCGGATCCCAAAACTCATTTTTATATTTAAGATCTTCCTTTTTAAGGGGATTTAAATACTCGCTCAAAACCTGAGGGATCCGGCTCTGTGGTGTATTTTATATTCGCAACACGGTTGCAGTTTTGGTAAATGAATTGATTACTTACCCAACGTTCGGGAAGTAAGTCCATCTATTGAGTCGGCATAAGCAACATGGGCTCAGTGGGCGTCCATGATAGTGTAAGTGGCTCAGTGGGAGTCCATCAAATGCATAAGTGGCTGAGTGGCAGTCCAGCATAAGGTCTTATTACGACCAGGGTGATGACAGTGGGGAATTCGTCCATCTACTAGTAGAAAAGGTTACTTATGGGTATCTTTGCCTGATCAGCAAGATATCTGGTTTATGCCAAAATTCTTTTCCTTTCCAAATTATTGGATATTGCAATTCTTTTCATACTTTACATGGCAGAGGTTTTCAGGAAATGTATAAAGGAAGATGTATATGTGGATATATATATATATATCAGAACTTAATGAAGTATGTCATAACTTCATTTCCTTTAATAATATTTTAAAGATTTAATCTATTCAAATCTTGTCTTGTAGTCTCATCTATGGATGAACTGTTGAAAGCTCATTATACTTTGAACAATGGTAGTTCAAGTAGCTTTATAAATGATATAAGTGTAATGAAGTATTTGGTAACTTCATCTTTTAAACTTATATCTAGTTAATAATTATCTTATGAATGACAAAGATTTTCAGAAAAATGTTGAGACAAGGTTAGATATATGAGATCACCTTGCAACGATATTTTTTATACAGTTATACACTGGAACTCTGTGTGTATTATGCATGGAAGAGGACTTCCAATATTTTGAAAAGTATATATTATATATACTGAATATTTTGCGACTTCATCGCATTAAGATATCAAACTTGGTTCATTTCTTTTGACCAAGACTTTCATGAGTACTATGAGAAGGCTCATATTGTTAATCATTATACATATTATTTTGGTGGGCTTGCTGCTCACCCTTGCTTTCTTCTTTCATCACACAACAACAGATAGAAAAGATGAACAGGACCAAGCTCCCGATTCGCAAGCGATTAGGAGACGTTCCGCAGTTTTCTAGAAGCATTGATGCCGCCGTAGCTGAGGTAGGAACTACCACTAGGCTAGGCTTTCAACTTTTGATGTACCAGATTTATGTATATTTATGAATTGTAATAATGGCAAAGAAATGTAAATTTATTCAGAAAACCTTTTAAGGTGTATGGGCAGATAATTGTGGAATAAAAGACTTGTGGTTATTTTTGGATGTTCATATCTGAGACTATAACGTGTGGTGTGTGTGTTTATTGTGGGGTCACAGATACAGAGTAGTTGAGTAATTATTAAGATTGGGTGTTATTAAGGGAACTGGAACTCGTGACAACCCGGATCCCGACCCCGGATTTGGGGGTGTTACACTCTCCTTACTTTTACTCTCTTTCTCTTTATTTCTCACGTTGGTTTTTCATACAGACATTATCTCAAACACCTAACAGGCATACTTGAATCTCATTTTTTTTCACATGGCACCAAAGGATTTAATCATTGATGGAGCTAAGTTTGTCCCCAACAACTATGCTGCAGTTCTTGATCACACTGAAGCTCCATCTGAATTGCACTTTGTGCAAGATCTTCTTGCACATAGTGAGGTTGGGTATGCATTAACACAGCATGAATTCTTTTCAAGCCAACAAGTTCTGAGGTTTTGGAGGACTGGACTTTTTGATGATGGTGGTCAACGTGGAACTCCCAGTATTATCTTCCAAGTGGGTGATTCATCCTTTGTAGTCACTCCTGGTACAGTACGCAGGGCTTTACATCTTCCAGAAGATTGTACTTTCTCAATTCCAGAGGACTCAGCCCTTCGGGAGTTAATGGCTGAATTGGGATATGAAAAGAGTCTGACGAAACTTGGACAGTTGAAACGGGCTAATATCAGAAGAGAATGGAGTTTCTTCTTTGATTGCATCACCAAAGCTTTGGGAACAAATGTTCGAATTTTGATGCTATCCCAATTCTGAGTCAGCACATAGGGTATGCTATTATTCATCAAACTCATTTTGATTTTGCAACTGGAATAATTGGTTTTATTGGGGATGGGATAGGATGACAGAGGATCGAGATGTTGTTTATTTTGCTAGATTCTGTCAACTTATTTACACTTATTGTACTGATGAACCTCATTTAGTCAGCACTCAAACCCCACCTTTTAAGGTTGCAAAAAGATACTTTAATGACCTGGTAAATGCTGATACTAAGAAAAAAGTGGTTAGACCATTACAGATTCCTAAGTCTGTAAAACAGATCCTGGTAAATGCTGATCCTGATACTTATAGATCTGTTTACTCTGATGTCCAACCAACTCCAAACACCCAAAATCCATCAACCTCAGTACCTACCTCTCATTCTACTCAACACCTACCCTCAGAACATATCTCAAATCCTATCTCTCAACTTCACAGACTACTCGACCTTCATCTTCAGCACCTACTGTGAAATCTTCATCTTCCAAGCCAAAGAGGACAAAGAATGTTCCTCAAACATCTCAAAAGAGAAGGAGGATTGCATTGAGCGATGAATCTGATTCTGAGGAACCGGTTCCTGCTAGAGAACCTGTTATATCTGAAGCTGAGAAAGAGATTTCTCAGAAGGATTCTGAAATTGGGGGTTCTAGGCTTCTCAAGAGGCTTAGACGAATGACAGTTCCTGAAACTCCCAAGGAATCCAAATCAACAAGTACAAGAAACAGAGGGCACAAAGGCCAGTTTCAGATGATGAAGAGGAAGCAGCTAAGGAAGGGGATCAGGAATCTCTGATCTCACAAGACAAGGAATTTGCTCCAGTCATCTTCTCCATCAACTCCATCTCAGGCTGTATCTGACAAGGCTAACTCACCATCTGTGTCTCTTGTTGATCCAGGCACAAGTGCTGATATTGATGTTCAACACTTGGTTGTGTCTGAAGTATTTCTCTTAGAAGCTCCAACAACAAATAATCTTTCCACAACACCTGTTACTGATGCTGTTCAAACTCCAGAGTTTCAATAACACCTTCTCTGCATCAAGATGCTGATGATCAGACTTTAGGTGAGCATCAGGATATGGCTGTTGATCAGAACTTAGTATCAGATCAGCAATTAGAGGATGCTGAAGCCTCCATTACTACTCACACTGTTGTCTTATCAGAAGATACTGATTCTTTAAGTTCTGATGCTGCAAATGCTGGAGATACTGGTGATGCTGCTCCAACTGTAGATGTTGATGAAGCAGGTCCTTCAGGACATACTCCTCAATAGACTCTTCCTAAGTCTGAACTGGTAAAGAAGTTTGTTACCGGGGATGCCAGTACCTTGGAGTGAAACTCCTGCAGGTCAGGAGTGGACTAAGGAATGGAACTCAGTTTCATGTGTTCCAACTGCAATACATCTTGTTGAGCACTTGACTAAAGCTGATGAAATGTTAAATTCTAATGATTTAAAAAACCCAGCTTAGAGTCACTGCATTGAGTACTAAACATCTACAAGGTCTTCATTCAACTACTCATGCAGAGCTACACAAGATTCAGGAGAACTTTATCAAACAAGAACAAGTTTGGAAAATTGATAAGAAAAAGTTCTTTCAACCTACCATTGACAGGATTGTTTATATTGAAAAAACTCAAGAGAAACAACAAGCTCAGATTGATGAAATTCTGACAAATCAAGTTTCTCAGCAATCGCAACTTACTGAAATCCAATCCTCAGTGGAATTACTTATCTCTCTTTTACTACCTGCTGATGCCAAAAAGGGGGAGAAGGTAATTAAGTCCAAATGCAACACTAACAAGACACTGCAAGGAAAGGATTATGGAAATGATGATCAAGGATACTCTGGAATGGGTAGCGGTCATAGTCAAGGTAGAAGGTTTACATCAAGACAAGCTAGTCACAGGACAAGTTCTGATACTGGGAAAAGAATAAGTTCTGCTGCTGGTAAAAGGATAAGTTCTGATGAACTTCTAGATCTTGATGAGGAAATGTCAAGACAGTTATTTCTTCAAGAAAATCCAGGAATGGACTTGGAAAGTTTAAAGGAAGAAGAAGCTAGACTTAAATCAGAGAAAGTCACATCTAAATCTGAAGCTTCTGGTAAAAATTCACTTCCAAAACTCAAAGGCATTGTGATCAAGAAAGGACACATACTGAAGCAATATTGGCTAGATCACAACCACAGATAGATCCAAGATCCAAGGGTAAAGAAAAGGTTGGTGAACCTATCAAGGTTTATGTACCTCCTGAGGAAGAAGAAATTACTGATGAAAAGGATGATCTTGCTCTGACTTCAAGAAAAGTTCTTAAAACAACCTCTGACATGGCTCAAGTTGTTCAGAGTCAAGAAATTGTAAGTTCTGATATTCAGAAGAAGCAAGTAACCTCTGACAGAGCTCAAGTTAACTTGATATCAGAAAATAGATCAAAGACACTCCTACCAGGATTCACTAAAGCAAAACAGACTCAATCTTTGAAGACTACTGCAAGTGGTTTCGAAGCAAGAGTAGTTACTGGAAAGGAAGCTAGAGATAAAATTGGATTGGGAAGTGCTGATGAAAGAAGAGTACACAACACTACCAATGATCCAACTTCCTTGAGTGAATCAGGTATTAGAGCAACTCCTGAGAGATTGAATCAACTGGAATCTGTACAGATGGTTTACCATACCTACTTGAAAGAATACATCATGTTGTATTTCATGACAGATGGTAGGGTTTATCATATAAGACAAAATGCTATTCCATTGAAGTATTTTGAGGAATTGGAGCATGTACTTTTCTTACTTCAAGTGGATGACAGAATAACAGAGATTGCTGCAAACTACTTAAAAGAACAGATTCAGAGACAGAAAAGGCTTTATTCTGTTAAGTCTGACAGCATATAGTTCCAAAGTACAGAGATCACAATGGTGATATTGTTGATATGAAGCCTAATACTGCACAGATCAGAACATATCTTGGTATTAAGGGACTTGAATTCAATCTGGAGTCTGACAAAGCTTATGTCATAAGACTAGATCAGGAGTTGAGAAAAGCAAAGATCAATGATCTCGGAGTTGCAATCTTTCAAACTGGTGAAGATACTGCAGAGCTTAAAGATGTTAAAAGGAGAATGATTGATGAACTAAGATATGCTGAAATGTTTGTTGAAGAACTATCTCAGAAACTCCTGACATCAGAGAGATCAGAAAATGATGAAGCCAAGTCGAAGATCTACAACTGCTTAAATTCTGATATTTATACAGACTGAAGTTGTTATCAAAGTTGAAATTGGTAAAAGCTGTAAGGACTGTAAGTTGTAGTCATCTAGTCTAATTCTCATGCATTTGTACTTAATGTTTTGACATCATCAAATATCTGTTAAACTTGTATATTATGTTAATTTACAAGTTGGGGGAGATTGTTAGATATATTTGATAAGTCATGGCTAATATGTTTTATGTTTAGCTTTCAGATCTTACTTGAACAGGATAAATCAGTACTTAACTGTTGATCAGTATTTATACTGGAAGTCAGGACTTAAGGATATCAGTACTTATGTTATCAGGAGATAATCATCAGAAGATAAGTATCAGAACTTAAGTGCTGAAGGACAATCAGATAAGGACAGTAGCTGATTAAAGGAAAGAAGATCAAGATAAACATAAGAAGAGATATGCATGAAGAAGGAATTCCGTAAAGAATGGAATACTTGAAGAAAAAGATATCTGATTGATGTATTTTAGGAAGCAGAATTATATTCCATATCATTAGCGATTATCTTATAATTGTGTAGTATATAAACACAGACATAGGGTTTACACTATAAGTGTTATCATTATTAGAGAAGATTATTCATTGTAACCCTAGCAGCTCTCGTGATATCTGTTCATCACTGAGAGGTAACAGTTCCATACTGTAACAGAGTTTATTGTTTCAATAAAGTTTGTTTTCTGTTACTTAAGTTCTTAAAGTTTGATTTGAGTGTACTATACACTGTATTCACCCCCTCTACAGTGTGTGTGTTACCTAACAGTTCACAACAAGTCAGAGAAGATTGTCTTTATGGGATACAGACATGGCAATATGTATGAAACAAGGCTATATGAAAGTCTTGAGCAGGAAGCTACTTGCCTTATATCTAAGGTATCAGTAGATGAGAGCTGGAATTGGCATAAGAAGCTCTCACATCTCAACTTCAATTCATCAATGAACTTTCCAAGAAGGAGCTAGTAAGAGGATTACCAAATATGCTATACTCATCTGATGGTCTTTGTGATGCTTGTCAAAAGTCTAAGCAAAGGAGAGATCTTTCAAAATAAAACAGAATTCTCTATTAATGAGCCATATCATATGTTACATTTGGATCTCTTTGGACCAGTAAACATAATGTCTATCAATAAGAAAATGTACACACTTGTAATTGTTGATGATTTCACTATATACAATTGGGTTTTTTCTACACAGGAAGGATGAAACTCCAGAAATTCTTCTGGATCATATAAGGCAATTGAGAATGGATCCACCCACAAAGTGAAAATTCTGAGAAGTGATAATGGTACTGAGTTCAAGAACTCAAAAATGGAGGAAGTCTGCAAGTACAAAGGCACAACAACAATTCTCAGCTCCTGGTACACCTCAACAAAATGGTGTTGGTTGAGAGAAAGAACAGAACCCTGATTGAAGCTGGCATGACTCTGCTGGAAGAAGCAAAACTACCACTTACTTCTGGGCTGAAGCAGTAAACACAGCATGTTATACTCAGAATATCATACTGATAAACAGACATGATATTACTCCTTACCAGATGCTGAAGAAAGAAAAGAAGCCCAGTCTCAAACATCTTCATGTATTTGGATTTAAGTGCTTTATTTTGAGAACTCATACTGATCAGCTAGGGAAGTTTGAATCAAAAGCTGATCAAGGAATCTTTGTTGGTTATTCACCATCAAGAGCATACAGAGTTTTCAATCTGAGAATAATATTGTAGTTATCTCCATAAATGTATCTTTTGATGATAAGAAGTTCCTGGTTTTGAAGAAGACTCTCATAAAAGTCTGATCTTTGCAAATGAAAATGCATTGTTGGAATCTGGATCAAACTCTAATGAACTGTCAAATCCTGATGATCCAAATCCTGATACTCCTTCAGATTTTGAAGATGATCATTGTACTAATGAACCTGCACATGTTGAGGGGGAGCAACAGCAGGATCAGCTGATGGTACTAGCACTGAAGAATCAACTCAAGATTATTTGCAATGCGTCATTCAGAATCCAATGCTGATTCAATATCAGATGGACATGATTCAAGTCCTAAAACTTAATCAGGATATGACAGCACAGATTCAGGGGGAGCCTCAAATGCTTTGATGAGGCATACAATTCAGGGGGAACATCTAGCTCAAGAAGGACACTTCCTAGTACAAGAAAATGGACTATAGATCATACTCCTGATCTGATCATTGGAAATCCTGATGAAGTGTAAAGACAAGGAGTGCAACTCAAAATGAATGTTTGTATCAATCTACTTTAAAAGAAGAGCAAAGAAAGTAGAAGATGCACTCAAGGATGCAGACTGGGTTATAGCTATGCAAGAAGAGTTGAATGAGTTCGAAAGAAATGAAGTTTGGAAATTGTGCTAGACCTAAGAACAGGTCAATTGTGGGCACAAAGTGGCTCTTCAGAATAGACTGATTCTGATGGAACAATTGTCAGGATCAAGGCAAGATTGGCATATGCTGCACACAAGAAATTTAAAGTCTTTCAGATAGATGTCAAGAGTGCATTTCTCAATGGAGAACTTGAAGAGGAAGTCTATGTTGAACACACCACCAGGTTTTGTGGTTCCTAAACATCCTGATTATGTCTATAGACTTGACAAATCACGCTATGGACTAAAGCAAACACCTAGGGCATGTATGAGACCCTTGCTCAGTTTCTGCTAGAAAGTGGATTCAAAAGAGGTACAATAGATAAAACTTTATTTTATCTTAATCAAGGTAAAGATCTGCTTTTAGTTCAAATTTATGTGGATGATATTTTTTGGATCAACTAATCAAAAGTGTGTGATAAGTTTTCAAAGTTGATGCAATCAAGATATCAAATAGCATGATGGGAGAAATAAGTTACTTCTTGGGATTGCAAATTAAAAAGACTGATAATGGTATCTACATTAATCAGTCTAAGTACACAAAGAATCTGTTGAAAAGGGTTTAATATGCAAGAAAGTGCAGCTGCAATTACTCCTATGTCAACTGCTACAAAGCTTGATCCTCATGAAGGAAAAGCAGTTGATGTCAAAACTACAGAGATATGATTTGTTCTCTTTTGTACCTAACGGCTAGTAGCCAACATTATGTTTGCCACCTGTCTGTGTGCAAGATTTAGGCAAATCCAGGGAGCCACATCTTATTGCAGTAAAGAGAATCTTCAAGTACCTCAAGGGTACTGTATCACTTGGTCTCTGGTATGCAACGGAAGCTGATTCTGAATTATGTGGATAATCAGACGCTGACTTTGCTGGCTGCAAGATAGACAGGAATAGTACATCTGGGAGCT